>NC_052146.1:16508883-16564929 GCF_902713615.1 Scyliorhinus canicula
AATTAAGAGCGATTATCCTTTATTTCTGCCTAACCATAATGTTTAGCTCACAGGGCTAATCGCTGGCTTTGAAAGCAGACCAAAGCAAGCCAGCAGCACGGTTCGATTCCAGTAACAGCCTCCCTGAACAGGCGCCGGAATGTGGCGACTAGGGGCTTTTCACAGTAACTTCATTTGAAGCCTACTCGTGACAATAAGCGATTTTCATTTCATTTTGTGGGAAAGGACAGAAGGATACCTTATCTTTAGGTAGAGATGATGTAATTAAGGGAAGGAGCCAAGTCTGTCTGTAGTTTCAGTTGCCATAGGATTTTAAGTTGAACTGAAGTGTCTTGAGTTCGCTTCCAAAAGGTTCTCTCCAAGGTCTCCGCACGGAGAAATGCAATTAAACCTGATTTAATTTTATATTGGGGAAGGAGCAAGTTCAAATGTTCTTTTATTGAAGAACTGTTAACCGTAAAGCTATTACTTTGTTGTTAATGTGATTGATTTTGTGTTTAAATTAAAGTTTATTTTAACACAAAATGTTGGTCAGTGTTATCACTCCTGTGGCGCAGTCACCTTTCCTCACAGTTTTATAAATTGCCAATAGTTATGTTCTCATCCGGGATCCTAATAAAATTGTGGGCTTTTTGGCTGGTATTAAGTTTGCATCATTATCGAAGGAGGTATCTAGGGATTATGATGAGATGAGAAAACCATTCTCAGTGCATATTAACAAAGAACAAAGAAAAGTACAGCACAGGAACAGGCCCTTCGGCCCTTCAATCCGGTGCCGATCATGATGCTCGAACTAAAAAATGCCTTCTGCCCTGACTGGGTCCGTATCCTTCTATTTCTTCCCTATTCATGTATCCATCCAGATGCCTCTTAAATGTTGCTAATGCGGCTCTGGCAGAACGTTCCAGGCACCCACCACTCTGTGTGTCAAAAAGATACCCCGCACATCTCCCTTAAACTATCCCCCTCTCACCTTGAACCTGTGCCCCCTTGTAATTGATACTTTTACCCTTGGACAAAGCCTCTGACCATCCACCCTGTCTCTGCCTCTCATAATTTCGTAGCCCCTCTATCAAGTCTCCCCTCAGCCTCCTTCTTTCCAGTGAAAACAATCTTAGTTCATTCAACGTCTCCTCGGCCAACACCCTCGAGACCAGGCAACATCCTGGTGAACCATCTTTGCACTCTCTCCACAGCTTCCACGTCCTTTTGATAATGTGGTGACCAGAACTGCACTCAATACTCCAAATGCAGCCTAATCAATGTTTTATACAGCTGCAGCATGATTGTCCATCTCTTGTACTCAATTCCCCAGCTGATGAAGACATGCATGCAATATGCCTTCTTAATCACCTTGGCCACCTGTGTTGTCACTTTTAGGGAACTGTGGACCTACACGCCCAGATCTCTCTGTTTGTTAGTATTCCTAAGGGTTCTGCCATTTACAGTATAATTCATACCGAGATTTTATCCTCCAAACTGCACCACCTTGCATTTGTCCGGATTAAACTCCATCTGCCATTTCTGAGCCCAAGTCTCCAATCTATCTCTATCCTGTTGTATCCTCTGACAATCCTCTGCACTATCAGCAACTCCGCCAATCTTCATGTCATCTGCAAACTTACTAATCAGACCACCCACATTTTCCTCCAGATCATTGATATATACTGCAAACAACAGAGGCCCCAGCACTGATCCCTGTGGAACATCACTAGCTACATATCTCCATTCAGAAAAACACCCTTCCACCGCTACTCTCTGTCTTCTATAACCAAGCCAGTTATGTGTCCATCTAGTGAGCCCACCCCGAATCCCACGTGATTTTAGTTTTTGTACCAGTCTGCCATGTGGGACCTTATCAAACGCCTTACTAAAGTCCATATAAACTACATCCACAGCCCTTCCCTCATCAATTTCTTGACACCTCTTCACAAAACACAATCAAGGTTGGCGAGACATGACCTTCCAACCCGTACAAAACCATGCGTGCCTGCTGCTAACTAGTCCATTTTCCTCCAAATGTCCATATATCTTGTCCTTCAGTATCTTTTCCAAAAGCTTCCCCACCACTGATGTCAGGCTCACCGGTCTATAATTTTCTGGATTGTCCCTGCTTCCTTTCTTAAACAAGAGAATAACATTGGCTATTCTCCAGTCCTCTGGAACCTCACCTCTGGCCAAAGAGGATGTGGAAACATCTGTTAATGCCCCAGCTATTTCTCCCCTTACCTCCCACAGTAAACTGGGATAGATTCCATCCGGCCCAGGGGACTTGTCTACCTGAATGCAATTTAGGGTACTCAACACTTCCTCCTTTGATATATTGATGTTCTCAAGAGAGTTCACACACCTATCCCTGACCTCAACATCCGTCATGTCCTCCTCCCTAGTGAATACCGATACAAAGTACTCAATAAGGATTTCCCCCACTTCCTGAGGTTCCACGCATAACTTCCCTCCATTGTCCTTGAGTGGGCCTACTCTTTCTCTTGTTATCCCCTTGCTCCTAATATATACATAAAAAGTCTTGGGATTCTCCTTGACCATGTTTGCTAAATACATTTCATGGCCCCTTTAACTCTCCTAATTCCAGGTTTAAGTTCCTTCCTACTTTTACTGTGCTCCTCAAGGGCTTCATCAGTTTTGAGATGTCTAGACCTATTGTATGCTTCCTTTTGACTAAGCTTAAAATTTCCCTTTCATCCATGGTTCCCATATCTAGAAGTGTATAGACAGAAGTTTAGAAATCTGAGGAAAGAAGCAGGTCAGATATATATAGAATTTGACCAAATCAAATCAATAATTTTGATGGGGGATAAGAGCATTAAAAATAGACCTAACATATGAAGCTCTTAGAAACGATTATACTGGAGGAATTTAAAGATTCACTTCCTGTAGCAGTGAGAACTCATGTCAAAGAGTCATAAAGATTTACAGCATAGAAACATGCCCTTGGGCCCAATTTGTCCATGCCGCCCAGTTTTTACCACTAAGCAAAAGATTAAAACTGCTAGACAGGCAGCAGAAATGGCAGATGATTTTGAATTGGTTCATAAATAAAGGTCTGGTTTCCAAAATCATTTTCAGTCGCTCCGATAAAACCGGCATAAACCCTAGCTGACCATCCTGTTTGAGACACTGAAATTGTGGACGTTTTTCCCTTCTCAATGTAACATGTTCCAGTGCCATGAAATAAAGCCATTCAAAGGTACAGATAATGATGTCCAGCTCCCAGCAAGGAGAACTTTTTCATGAATCAGAAAGCACTTTGGACACAAGTGTACACCAATTCAGAGGTGGCCTGAATACAGGAAACCTGTGTTCTCTGCGTGGGAGGTAGGTGTGGATTCGTCTAAATCAGCAAATCAGAACTTTGGTGGATGCAATGCTTAGAATGGCCAAAATGACCGAGAAAACTCACGGTTCAGGGTGTGTCAGTGTAAAACCGGTACGGGACAACATTTTTATTTGTCGAGGGGTGGCAAATAGTGCAACTTTACTCTTGTCTAACAATTGCACTAAAGCTTTTCAGGAAATTCCATGCCTTGAGCAGTTGAAAAGGTGCAAATTTCCCAGAAGGTAAATGCACTGTGCCTGTCGATATTTGTTACCATACTGTGCAGCTTTTTATTTGCATTAGGAGAGATACTTAAGGATCTGAGTTAAATATAGACAAGCTGATGGAAGTACTTAACCTGCTGTCCTGTATTTCAATTGTCATGTTACTTTCAATTCCCCGCTAGGCTGCAGATGGAATCCATTATTACTATTCAATCATACCTACTGTTCTCTTGATGTGATTTTCTTGAAAGGTTGACTGTTCCCCTGTAGTGCCCAGCACCGGTGCTGGCAGCTGAACAGCAAAAACCTCAGACTTCACAGTAGAAAGCCTTATCTCTTCTGCTGCATTTAAAGGAGCAACAGTCTCCTGGCAAAGTCCTGGGGATGGGGAGCATCAGTGAGCAAGGCACTTGGATTCAGGAACAGGGACAGGAGAGGACCATTCAGCCCTAAAGCCTGTTCTGCCATCGAATTAGATCATGGGCGATCTGTAATCTTAAACTCCATCCTGTCTTGGTGCCATTCTTACGTTCCCAACTGACCCACTTTCAGCGTTCCATTAACCTCCATGTAAAGAGATGCTTCTTGATACCGTCCTGGAACGACCTGGGTCTAATTGCAAGTTCGGGGCTTCCCCCATCAGAGGAAATTGCTTCTCTCTCTCCCCGATGCAATCTCTATTTTGTGAGGTGTTCCAGATGTAAATAGGCTGTTGAGGAGAATCTGACCGCCCTCCGGTTAGAACGACAAGCACCAGTAAAAAGGGAAGAACTTGCATTCATGTGGCGCCTTTCACATCCTCATCATGTCACAAAGCGCTTTACAGACACTTTCTTGAGGTGTAGTCACTGAGGAATTGTAATTTTCACACAGACGGGTCCCACGAAGCAGCCATGAGAGAATGAGCAAAGACGCTGCCTTAATAATGTTGGTTGAAGGATAAAGATTGACCGGGAAGCAGAAGGTAAGGACCACCATGTACAAGGCACAAATCAACAAGTCAGGAGTGTTATGAAATAATCTTCACTCGCCCAGATGAGTGCAGCTCCAACAACACTCATAAAGCTCAATACCATCCAGGACAAAGCAGCCCCACTTGATTGCTCCCCTTCCATAAACATTCAAACCCTCCACCACTGATGAACAATGACGGCAATAGAAGGCTGTCCAGAACCCAACAAGTTTGAGGCAAAGAACAAAGAACAATACAGCACTGGAACAGGCCCTTCGGCCCTCCAAGCCTGTACTGGTCATAATACCATCCTTGGCCAAAACCCTCAGCACTTCCTTGTGCCGTATCCCTCTATACCCATCCTATCCATGTATTTGTCAAGATGCCTTTTTGATAACCGTTAATGTATCTGCTTCCACAACATCCCCCGGCAACGCGTTCCAGGCACTCACCACCCTCTGCGTAAAACACCTGCCTCGCACATCTCCTCGAAACTTTGTCCCACGGACCTATGCCCCCTTAAACCTATTCCCCTGGTGACTGACCCTTCCACCCTGGGAAAGAGTGCCTGCCTATCCACTCTATCCATGCCCCTCAACCCCCGTCTTTCTAATGAAAACAGTCTGAGTCTATTCAGCCTCTCTACACAGCTAATGCCCTCCAGGCCAGGCAACATCCTGGTAAACCTCCTCTGCACCCTCTCCAAAGCCTCCACTTCCTTCTGGTAGTGTGGCGACCAGAATTGTGCGCAATATTCCAAGTGTGGCCTCACCAAGGTTCTATACAACTGTAGCATGACTTGCCAGTTTTTATACTCGATGCCCCATCCACTGAAGGCAAGCTCTCCGAATGCTTTCTTGACTACCTTGTCCACTTGTGTTGCCACTTTCAACGATCTGTGCACCTGTACGCCCAGATCTCCTCTCAATTTCCTATATTCTTAAGAGTTTTGCCATTTAAGGTATATTTCCCCTCTATGTTAGACCTACCAAAATGTTAGACCTACCGCATTTGTCTGGATTAAACTCCATTTGCCATTTCTCTGCCCAAGTCTCCAACCTATTTATGTGCTGCTGTATCCTCTGACAATCCTCAACACTATCTTCCACTCCAGCAACCTTGGTGTGATCCGCAAAACTTAATAATCAGACCAGCTACATTTTCCTCCAAATCATTTATGTACACTACAACAACAGAGGTTCCAGCACAGGGCAGGCCCAGAACATGTGGATGTGGTTGTCCGGGCTTCCCTGACATCTTTCACATTTATCCTCCACCTCCGGGAAGAACCTGTTCATTCGCGTTCTGGTTCGGTGTGCTCTGTGTACCACTTTAAACTGCATGAGGCGTACCCTTGCACAGGAGGGGGTGGAGTTGACCCTACTTAGTGCTTCGCTCCAGAGTCCCCATTCTGCTTCCGTTCCAAGTTCGCCCTCCCATTTCTGTCTTGCCCCGTCTAATGGTGTTCTTGCCCTTTCTAAAAGTCACCCGTAAATGTCCCCACAGTTCTCCTTCTCCATACTGTCCACGTCCAGCAGTTCTTCCAGCAGTGTGTCTCTTGGGGTCCAGGTTACCTTGTCGTCCCCTTGCGGAGACGGTTTTTGATTTGTAAATGTCGGAGCTCATGTCTGTTCGGTCGCTAGGGTTTGGAGTCTGTTCCCCCATGTATAAGTCCCTGATCGCTAGCGCACCCCCCCCCCCCCCCCCCCATCCTATCTCCGTGGCTGGTGGGAATCTGTGTTTACCGCAGAGAGTGGTCATGGTGGACACCTCGGTTAAGCCGGAGTGCTGTCTCATCTGGTCCCCCCCCCCCACCCCCAACCCCCCCAACACACACACAAACGCCATGATCATTTTATCTATTCCTTGGAAAAAGGCCTTGAGGATGAAGATCGATATGTATCCAAATAGGAAGAGGAACCTTGCCAGTATGTTCATCTTGATCGTCTGCACCCTCCCTGCCAGGGAAAGCGGGAGTGCATCCCATCTCTATAAATACTCCGTCAGACTGGTCAGATTCCACTTGTCAATCCGTGCCCACTCATGGTCTATCAGGATCCCCAGGTAGCAGAATTTAATTTGAGCTAGTTTGAATGGTAGATATTCCAGCTCCGTCCCCCCCCCCCCCCCCCCTCCTTCAGGTTTACCAGGAATGCCTCGCCCTTGCCCAGGTTAAATTTGTAGCCTGAGAAGGCCCCAAACTCTTCCAGGAGCTTCAGGATTACCTTCAGGCCATTCTGTGGGTCCGTGATGTAGAGGCAGGTCATCTACATAGAGTGAAACTCTGTGCTCTCTGCCTCCTCTTTGGATGCCCTTCCAGACTTTTGTGTCCAGCAGGGCTATCGCCAGGGGTTCAATTGCCAGTGCGAACAGGAGCAGGGAACAGCGGGCATCCCTGCCTGGTGCGTCTGTGCAGCTGGAAGTATTCAGAGCTGGGGGTGGTCCGAACGTTCACCTTGGGAGAGTTGTACAGGAGAGTCACCCATGAGGTGAATCCCATCCCTAGCCCAAACCGCTTCAGTACCTCTATTATATATTTTCATTCTGCATCCAGGGAGATGATCACCTCTAGTGTTCAGTAGCACGTTCAGCATCTGTCTGATGTTCGCACTTAGCTGTCTACCCTTGACAAAGCCCGCCTGGTCCTCTGCGACCGTCTGGTACGCAGTTCTCCAGTCTCTTGGCCAGGACTTTCGCAAGTATTTTTGCATCTACATTGAGCAGCGAAATGGGCCTCTATGATCCGCATTCCATTGGGTCTTTGTCTTTTTTGGATATCAGCGATATAGTGGCCTGTGTTAGCATTGGAGGCTGGGTGCCCCTCACTAGCGAACCTGCAAACATAGAGCCAGGGCTGGTGCGCATGTTATATAGTTATCCGCTGGGAACCCATCGAGTCACAGCGTCTTCCCGCCTTCATGGAGCGGATGCTCTCCATGATTTCTCCCAATCCTATTGGTGCTTCCCGCTTCCTCCATCTATCGACCCCTACAACTGGCATGTCCAGTCCATCGAGGAACTGTTTCATTCCCAAGTCCCCGTTGGGGGTTGCGGATGTGTACAGTTCCCGGTTGAAGGCCTCAAACGCTTGGTTGATCTTTTTTGGATTGACTACCAGTCTGACTCTGCTATCTTTCACTGTGCTATCTCCCTCGTGGCTGTCTCGGCTGGTGAGCCAGTAGGAGGCCAGCTTTCTCTCTGTGTTCATAAAAGGTCCCCGTATCTGGCGCAGTTGGTGTGCTGCTTTCCTGGTGGATAGCAGGTTAAAGTCCATTTGTAGAAAAATCATCTCCGCCAAAGGTTCTACGGTCAGGGTCTCAGAGTATTTATGTCGGCCTTCAGGATGGAGTCAATCAGTTGTGGCCTAGCTGCCCTCTATGGGCCTTGTAGGCTATAATCTCTCCCCGAATCACCGCTTTCAGTGCTTCCCAAACATGGAAGGTGAGACTACCCCATTCTTTGCACAAAGCATCGCTGTCAGCTCTATCTGTGCACCCAATGGACCAACTCAAATGAGCAGAAAATAAAATATCAAAGTTTTTAAGATTATACCAGAGTGGTGTTGAACTGGTTTCATATTGAAATTCATTTGGCTACGTTAAATAACAGGATACACTTATATATATAATTGTAACAAAGCAGAATCAGGGCCAGGATTCTCCCCTACCCAGCGGGGCGGGGGGTCCGGGCGTGATGGAGTGGCGTGAACCACTCCGGCATCGGACCACCCCAAAGGTGCGGAAGTCTCCGCAACTTTAGGGGCCAAGCCCTCACATTGATGGGCTAGGCCCGCGCCGGAGTGGTTTGGAGCCACGCCAGTCGGGGCCGAAGGGACTTCGCCGGCCGGCGTAAGTCCGCGCATACGCCAGAGTGTTAGCGGCTGCTGACGCCATCCCCGCACATGCGCAGGGGAGGGGGTCACTTCCACCTCCGCCATGGTGAAGACCATGATGAAGGCAGAAGGAAAAGAGTGCCCCCACAGCACAGGCCCGCCTGCCGATCGGTGGGCCCTGATCACGGGCCAGGCCACTGTGGGGGCACCCCCCGGGGCCAGATCGTCCCGTGCCCCCCCAGGCACCCGGCGCCCGCCCGCGCTGTCAATCCCGCCGGTCAGGTAGGTGGTTTGATCCACGTCGGCGGGAGAGGGTTGACAGCGGCGGGACTTTGGCCCATCGCGGGCCGGAGAATCGACGGGGGCGCCCGCCAACCGGCACGGCGCAATTCCCGCCCCCGCCGAATCTCTGGTGGCGGAGAATTCAGGACACGGCGGGGGCGGGATAGACGCCGGCCCCCAGCGATTCTCCAACCCGGCGGGGGGGTCGGAGAATCCCGCCCCGGTTCTTTGTTGAATCAACATATACAAGTGGCTGGATTCTCCGTTTTGGAGACTAAGTTCATAAGATAGGAGGCCCCACCCCGGTATGAAAACGGTGGTCTTTTACACCAGGAAAACTGGCGTCAAAAGGCCACAGATACCCCATTTTGCTGGGGGCTATCAGGGAGGCAGCGTAGAGCTCGCAGCTCCAGCTACCAATAGGGCCCCCAGCACTTCGGGGTCAGAGGCCGCACATGTGCACAATGGCGGACTGCAGCGGCCGCGCCGTGCTCCATGGCGGACTCAGCCTGCAACCTGGACCACCAAAGCAGTGCCCCCCTCCGAATAGTCGCGTGCCCCGGACAGCCCGCCTACATTGCCCCCAGCCCCGAATGAAGCCCCCACCCAGCCCGCCGATCGGCCCTCCCCCGACAGTGGCGGCATCGGACTGAGTCTGCAGCAGCTACGCGAGGATCCCGAATGGCTGGGACCATGAAAATCCCATGCCGTCGGGAATTCGGCCGGTCGGGGACGGAGCATCGCCAGGCAGGCCTCAAGCAAAGGCCTGAGGCGGTGGATAATCGGCGTGACCTGCTCCTGGAGTACGCCGCTTTTCAGGGGGCGGAGAATTCAAAAACCGGCACCACTCCCGATTTTGGTCCCAAAACAGATTCTCCGCCCTTTCGCCGAACACGATTCAGACGTCTGGCAGCGGAGAATCCAGCACAAGATTCCCTCATGATTCCTGCTACACAGTGTATCACACAGATTTACAGAATAATATCTTTCAACCCTAAATACTAATTTACCAATAAATCATGGTGAAAGGAAGATACGTGCAAGCAATAACGGAGTAAGTATTAAAGGACAGCAATTGAAGTTAACATTAATCTCTTCCAATCATCTCTTTACCATGGTTGGGCTGCCTTCTTGAATTCAGTCCTATTCTCCATAAGTGGAGTGACTGGGGGATAGGGGGCATATTCCAGGGACTGGATTCTCCGCCCGCGGGATGCTCCATTTTGCCGGCAGCCCTGGGGTTTCCCGACGGCGTGGGGCTGCCCCACGATGGGAAACCCCATTGAACGGCCGGCATAACGTAGCATCCAGCTGGCGGGGTGAAACAGAAATGCGGCAGGGCGGGGCGGAGAATCCAACCCCAGGTCTTCACAATGTTGAGCACTTATTCTCAGCAATTCCAGCAGCTCCTTTACCTGTGGTGATGCTCATGGCTTGTGCCTCCTTACAAAATATAAGGCGCAGTTCAGCCACCGCAATGTCCTGGCTGGGCGAGATACAGATAATCGTGAACCATCAGGTTCATTTCAATATTCACGGCTGACTTGACCCCGCAGGCACCTGGCTCCCAGGAGACAATGGTCGCCCCCGTGAGGCCTGAACTAGGCGCCGTTTAGTACTGGTTTTCACAAGTGTGCACCAGGAGTGATGGCAACTCAGGGGGGTCTTGGAGGCCATTGGAGTTCTCTGGGTGGTTGGGGATAGGGCAGGGCAGTATCCTGGCACTCTCCCTGGCACCTGGGCACCCTGGCAGTGCCTAACAGGCACCCTGGCAGTGCCTAACAGGCACCCTGGCAGTGCTGGGCTGGTGCCAGGTTAGGGCTGCCAGGATTCTAAGGGAACTGCCCGGGTGCCAGGCAGGCAGTGCCAAGGTGCCCAGTGCCAGCTTGACCCCTCCATGGGTTGAGGCTTGAGGGGGGAACATGCCCATGAAGGGAGGGTGAAAGGGCTATGATTGGGCCGCAGAAAATTTGGAGAGGGGTCCTGGGGGCGTCTCTTAGAAACCGGGGCAGACTTTCAAAATGGCACCCCGATCTCTGAAGAGCCAGTCTTGCTGGTGAGTTCAGCTCCCCAGGCAGAGGGTTATCCAAATATATTGGGCTTACATCACACCCAGGTCCCAAAGAGGGAAGGGCAAAGTGTGGACACAACCGGAGAGAAACTCCCCAAGGCCCAAAAAAATGGCTCAGTGCCGTTGAATAGCGGCCTCCAATTCGGCATTGCAGCCGTGGGGAAATATCCCGCCAACCCCCCCCCCCCCCCCCCCCCCCCCCCCCCACCGGCCAAATAACACTGATATGTTTCCTTTGAATTGTGCCCGTGATCCCATGCTCAGCAGAAAGCTATCCCACAGGCTTCCCAAGAACTCGAGGATACTCGGAAATACCGACTTGGCGTCACAGTGAGTTGGTATCTTGGCCTCACCTCTTTGGGACCTGGGTGTGAAGTAAGCCCAGTATATTTGGGTAACTCTCTGTCTCCTGCTCCAGCACACAATGAGTGTCACGATTCACTCCCTGCTGCCTACAGTAAAATACAGTTGGGTATTTAGCGTTAGTTTTCACATGATTGATTACTCTTAAAACAAATCATGGGCATTGCTGCAGGAAGTCTGCACTTTTGGAGAAAGATTAAAGCACTTTATTAGGACAGAGTAGCGGGTGTAGATATGGTGCACCCGACTGCAAGTGATTTAAACTGACGCCGGATGCCCAAGAGAAATTGCTGGGGCAGCACAGTAGCACAAGTGGATAGCACTGTAGCTTCACAGCGCCAGGGTCCCAGGTTCGATTCCCCGCTGGGTCACTGTCTGTGCGGTGTCCGCATGTTCTCCCCATGTCTGCGTGGGTTTCCTCCAAGTGCTTTGGTTTCCTCCCACAGTCCAAAGACATGCAGGTTAGGTCGATTGGCCATGACCCTTAGTGACCAAAAAGGTGAGGGGGGGTTATTGGGATAGGGTGGAAGTGAGGGCTTAAGTGGGTCGGTGCAGACTCGATAGGCCGAATGGCCTCCTTCTGCACTGTACTAAACAGCAGGGGCTGTTTAGCACAGGGCTAAATCGCTGGCTTTGAAAGCCGACCAAGGCAGGCCAGCAGCACGGTTCAATTCCCGTACCAGCCTTCCTGAACAGGCGCCGGAATGTGGCGACTCGGGGCTTTTCACAGTAACTTCATTTGAAGCCGACTTGTGACAATAAGCGATTTTCATATTTTCATTTTTTTTTCATATGTCCTATGATCTATGATTTTACACCAAATTTATTGTGAAAGAACCCTACAAATGTTTCTTTCGCTTTAATTCTTCAAATCCAATACATGGTGTTAATTATATATTAATTGTACTTAATAGTAGGCAGGTTGTGGGCATTACCTGTATCTATAAATCGGGACAGACTAAAACCATTGTTAATGGGTTCGGAGGTATATGTTTGAAATTTGTATCTCTGTAAATAAATGCTTTTAAAAGTGTGTAAAATATTGGTTCCATTCTATACTTCACTACTTGGCGTTCTTGTATAGTCTGGTATGCTGCCAAGTATGGACATGGGTGTCACCGTTGGGGTCGACAGGGCACAGATGGCAAGTTTACTTTCCTAAGCAATATGAGTGAACCAGGTTCTGACAATTCAAGAACTGGTGAGATTTCAAACTCACATTCACAGAATAATACAGTGCAGAAGAGGCCATTTGGCCCATCAAGTCTGCACCGACGCATGAAAGGCACCTGACCTGCCCACCTTGTCCCACTTGCCAGCACTTGGCCCACAGCCTTTAATGTTATGATGTGCCAAGGTCTCATCCAGGTACTTTTTAAAGGATGTAAGGCAGCCCGCAGTGCGTTCCAGAATCATCACTCTCTGGGTAAAAATGTTTTTCCCCAAATCTCCCCTAAGCCTCCCACCCCTCACTTTGAACTGTCTCCCCTTGGAACTGACTCTTCAACTAAGGAGAACAGCCGCTCCCTATCCACCCTGTCCATGCCCCTCATAATCTTGGACACCTCAATCAGGTCACCCCTCAGTCTTCTCTGCTCCAGTGAAAACAACCCAAGCCTACTCAACCTCTCTTTATAACGAAAATGTTCCATCCCCGGCAACATCCTGGTGAATCACCTTTTGCACCCCCTCCAGTGCAATCACATCCTTCCTATAATCAGGCGACCAGAATTGCTCCAGCTGTGGCCTCACCAAATTTCTACACAACTCCAACATGGGGCGGGATTCTCTGACCCCCCCCGCCGGGCCGGAGAATCGCCGGGTGGCGGCGTGAATCCCGTCCCGGCGCCGGTTTATTGGCGGGGCAGGAATTGTTGGCAGCGCCTCCCCCCCCCCCCCCCCCCCCCCCCCCCCACCACCGTCGATTCTCCAGCCCGCGATGGGCCGAGTGGCCGCCCGCTTTCGGTCCTGCCGGCGTAAAATACACCAGGTCCGTACCAGCGGGACCTGGTTCTCTGGGCGGCCTGCGGAGTACTCGGGGGGGGGGGGGGGGGGGGGCGAGGAGATCTAGCCCCAGGGGAGGCCACCACAGTGGCCTGGCCCGCGATTGGGGCCCATCGATCCGCAGGCGGGCCTGTGCCGTGGGGGCACTCTTTCCCTCCGCGCCAGCCGGTGTAATGATCAGCCATGGCCGGCACGGAGAAGAACCCCCCCTGCGCATGCGCTGGGATGACGCCAGAACACGCTGGCGTTCCCGCGCATGGCCAACTCGCGCCGGTCGGCGGAGGCCGTTCGTTGCCGGTTGGTGCGGCACCAACCCCACTGGCGCTGGCCTAGCCCCTGAATATGCAGAGGATTCTGCACCTTCCAAGTGGCCCGATGCCGGAGTGCTTCACTCCACTCCTCGGCGCCGGTACGGCCCGCTCAGCCGGGTAGCGGAGAATCCCGGCCATGATCTCCCTACTTTTGTGATCTATGCCCCGATTGATAAAAGCGAGTGTCCCACATTAATGTAACCTGCCCTTCTGCCTTCAGTGTGCTGAGGAAACATTGCCTGGGTTTAACCCAGGCCTTTCATTAGTACAATCATTCTATAAATATGACCACCCACCACATCCACCACCACCCTCACCTCACCCCACAACCTGAAACCGGTTGGTATCTTTCCAATAACCCAGTAAATATGGATGCGGGACATTCGACATTAGCATTTCCATAGATTTTCTCAAGCAGTTGCGATTAATGCATGTGGGCCTCATTAAAATCGAAGTTTGTATTTACAGCTATTTCCCCCAGACGTAATCATTGCTTTCCTTACTGAGTGAGCCTTATGAAAATTCTTGATTACTGATGCTTCATATGTAATAAATTGGCTTTTTTAATATCGGCAGTCTTGTGTGGGATTATGCAGATGCATTATTTAAATAGGAACTCGCACAGAGCCGGGACTCTCTAATCTCCTGAAGATAGACTGCTTCCCAGATAAAGCAGAAAGAAAACTGATGTGTTTTCATTCACCCACTATTACTTTAATGAGATCTGTCTCTGTGCCCAAGTGTTAGGTGTCACTCAGTGTAATAGGAATATTCCTCTCTCTTGTCCACTGTGATTCATATTACTGTGGGTTCTGCAGACAGCACACGATGGGGAAGAAAAAAAGTTCTGCAAACAGATAATTGGATTGTAGGGGAAAAAATTGCTATCAATTATTAACAATACAGAAATAAAAGATTGTTCTTTGAATAAATACATCTCAATATAAAATGGCGAATTCCCATTGAGCCATTTCTAAAAATAAATGCGGCTCCGTCAACTGGAGATCTGGGTGGTTTGTTTCTAGTTATTGACCGCAAACTTCAGATTTTAAAAATCGGGCCTGAATTTCCATTTCAGGATCAGAGGCCTTCTTTGATGAATACTGTGTGAAATTGCTTCGATGGCCATCTTTGCTTCATATTTTTCAGCTATCTCCTCATCGCTCCCCAAGGTGCTGAGGACCAGTCCCTCAGGTGCCAGCTGTTTGCCAGTGTCTCGGCCAAGAGCCAGCACGGGCACTGCCCGAAGCTGTGTGGCCTTGGAGAGCGTGGCAGCCTGTACTGATTTGGTCCTCCCTGTTTGCGCACTTTTCAAGAGAGCCCGCTGGGCATCAGTCAGAAAATAAAACGTTTGCGTTTGCGTAGCGGCTGCCACATCCTCGCAATGTCCTCAAGCAGCCAGCAGATGAGTTCTGAAGTACTATGTCGGTGAACTTGCAGGCGGGCTGGTCTGACACCTACCAATGACATAACTTGATCTGTTTTAGATAAAGTTGATTGAAGGAGAAACATTGAGCCAGATACTCAGGGGAATTGCCCGCTCTTCTTCAGGTCATGCCATGGGATCATCTCCATCCACCTAAACAAGCAGACGGGGCGTTGTGTTCACATTGAGTCTTTGAAACAGCACGTCAGGCAATGCAGTAATGGTTGGGGGTGTCCAGGTTAAGGGACATAGCCTAGAAATTGGGGCCAGGCTTTCCAGAAGTGAAATTTTGAAACCCTCTACTGGAAATGGCAGCTGACACTCGATTAATTGCTCATTTTAAATCTGAGATGGATTTTTTTTTTATGAATGAAAGGTTTTAAGGGATATGGGAGCAAAGATGTTGATTTGGACTTGGGTCACAGATCAGCCACGATCTGATTGAATTATGGCACAGGCCTGAGGGGCTGAATGGCCTTCTCCTGGCCCTATGTGTGATATTATCATAAATGTCCAGAACTGTGAGGGTTAATGTAATGTCTAAATCAACCACTAGAGGGAGCTAGATGTACAACTATATAATGCATTGATGCTAAGTCTTGTGGGTGAGAGGTTGAGGAAAAAGCTAGAGTACAGACTGAAGGAAAGTGAGTGAGAGCAGATCATAGTTGATGTAATACTTTAGAGATTAGTAGTGGATAAGTGCAGATTATATGTTTATTATCAACTGTGTATTATATAGGAGTAAGTGTCAAATCCAATTAAGTAGTGTTAATAAATTTATAGCTTTGTTCAATATAAAAGCAATTTGTGGTCTTTGTGAACACTACACCAACCATCCTAGAATTAGCCACACAAAGAACACCACACTATGTTGCTCTGTGCGGCACTGTAATGTCTGGCTGTTTTTTTTGTGCTCAGGTTCTGCAATGAAGCTTGATCATCTTTCATATTCCGAGGTGAGGGAACCACCAACTGAGCAAAGTGAGCACATCAAGGAGCAGGGGCCCAATCTGGCCGAAGGAGCACACTGCGCAATGCCTTCGCTCCCTGTGCCAGGAGAGCCGGGAAGGAGTTCTAATATGTTTTATCTTCCAGTCTCAGTAAACGACAAGCAAAATGAGAAAGAAAGGCACAGGGCGATTTGTTAAAAGCTTAAGTGCAGGATCGTACATTTGCGATGACACGACGGCAGAGTTCTCTCAAAAAGGTGAGAGTCTCTATAACTCAATATGGATTCCTCGCTCATGATGAACTCATTCCAATGAAGAGAGAAGAAAGCAGCAGCGACTGTCAGTGTGCACGATATCCTATTTATTCAACAGCTGATTTATTTATTCATTACAGTTGCGATGCATTTTGGAATCAGCCCATTATGTGCTGATTCACTGCGGTACCCAGTTGCCTGTCACGCTAAAGAATTAAATTTTTCATCCCCATTTCCATGCGTGTACTCAGCAGTTCGATGACACGGTGTGGGACAGACAGAAAACGTCCTGGTCCGTATTTTCAAGGCAGCGTATGTTATTGCTCGGAGGAAGTAATGACAGCGGGAAAACCTCAATGCGTTTTGATAAGAGGAGCCAGAAGAAAAAATGTAAGGGTTTCACTTTTTTTAATGCCGCTGTTATTTTTCTTCTATTTCAGCCGTCATCAGGAGGTTAACCTTTGATTCCACGGCAATCGTGGTTGCTTAGCAACCCTGCTCTGAGTGATAACAAATATTTGGACTCCCTTCATGACATATACTTATCTTTTCCCCTTCTCCTGGAACTAAATCCAGCAACTCCTGGCAACTATACATAACTCAAAGTGATGTGTGGTAACCTGAGAAGGCCTAGTTTTGATTCCGACTAAATTAGATATTTTAAATTTAAGAATTGGGCACTTTAAATCGAACTGCAGTCAAACCTCAGGCGGGCTTTTGGGAATTCAGACTTGACCAACGTCAAATATACAACCTGTGGCATTATCATAAATGTAAGAACTGCAAGGGTTAATGAAATGTCTAGATCAGTCACTAGAGGGAGCTAGAGTTACAAGTATATCAGACATTGATGCTAAGCCTTGTAGGGTGTGAAGTTAAGGGGATAGCTAGAGTACAGACTGAAGGAAAGATAGTGTGAGTGAGAGCAGATCATAGAATATTACAGTATAGAGTTTAGCTGTAGATGAGTGTAGATTATATGTTAAATATCACTGTGTGTTATATAGGAGTAAGTGTCAAATCCAAATTAGTAGAGTTAATAAATTTGTAGTTTTGTTCAAGTTAAAGCTATTTTGTGGTCTTTGTGAACACTGCACCAACCATCCTGAGTTTAGCAACACAAAGTACACCACACAACCGACAGACAAACTGTCAGAATGTGTCCAGACCTGTCCCGTCAATCACCCATCAGGCAATCATCGCACCCTATTGATATGTACGGGTATATTATCAGTAGCCCAGATCGAGCCAGACCTTCAGACACCCAGAGTTCCTGCCGTCATCTGATATGGCAACAGGGTGTGTGCAAGCAATACCACTAGAGATGGACACCTGGGGCAGGCTCAAGGCCCAGGTGTCCTGTCAAACGATTATCAACCGGACCATTGGATGCTGAGACCTCCCTCCCACACCCTCATTGGCAGAAAGCCAAAGGAAGTGGCAAAAGGGCACGAAGGGAGGGGAGATAAAAATAGGCACCAGGGCATATGAGCAGTGAAGACTGCCACACAGGAGACTGTTAAATACGTTAAACGCCCATGGTGTTAAGGGTAAGATCCTGGCATGGATGGAGGATTGGTTGACTGGCAGAAGGCAAAGAGTGGGGATAAAGGGATCTTTTTCAGGATGGCAGCCGGTGACTAGTGGTGTGCCTCAGGGGTCAGTGCTGGGACAACAACTTTTTACAATATACATTAATGATCTGGAAGAAGGTACTGAAGTCACTGTTGCTAAGTTTGAAGATGATACAAAGATCTGTAGAGGGACAGGTAGTATTGAGGAAGCAAGGATGCTGCGGAAGGACTTGGACCATCTAGGAGAGTGGGAAATGAAGTGGCAAATGAAATACAACGTGGAAAAGTGTGAGGTTATGCACTTTGGAAGGAGGAATCTAGGCATAGACTATTTTCTAAATGGGGAAATGCTTCAGAAAGCAGAAGCACAAAGGGAGTCCTTGTTCACGGTTCTCTTAAGGTTAATGTGCAGGTTCAGTCGGCAGTTAGGAAGGCAAATGCAATGTTAGCATTCATGTCAAGAGGGCCAGAACACAAGACCAGTGATATACTTTCTGAGGCTGTATAAGGCTCTGGTCAGACCCCATTTGGAGTATTGTGAGCAGTTTTGGGCCCCATATCTAAGGAAGGATGTGCTGGCCTTGGAAATGGTCCAGAGGAGGTTCACAAGAATGATCCCTGGAATGAAGAACTTGTCGTATGAGGAACATTTGAGGACTCGGGTCGGTAATCGTTGGAGTTTAGAAGGATGGGAGGGGGTCTTATTGAAACGTACAAGACACTGCGAGGCCTGGATAGAGTGGACGTGGAGAGGATGTAGGAAAAACTAGAACCAGAGGACACCATCTCAGATTAAAGGGACGGTCCTTTAAAACAGAGATGAGGAGGAATTATTTCAACCAGAGGGTGGTGAATCTGTGGAACTCTTTGCGCCGAAGGCTGTGGAGGCCAATTCACTGAGTGTCTTTAAGTCAGAGATAGATAGGTTCTTGGTTAATAAGGGGATCGGGGTTATGGGGAGAAGCAGGAGAATGGGAATGAGAAAATATCAGCCATAATTGAATGGAGGAGCAGACACGATGGGCTGAGTGGCCAAATTCTGCTCCTACGTCTTATGGTCTTATGGTAAAATAATCGATGATCCTCACTTCAAAGTATCTATGGTATTATTGCATTAGTCATATCAGCTGCACAATAATAGTTACACCTTCAGATGAACTGATCAAGCCATGTGGTGAACTTGACAATGAGCACTAGATACTGACCTCAGAATTTGAGATGTGTCTCAGATATACAATCTGAACCGGAGCATATTCCGTTTCCATGGCAACTCTCCTTAGATTCCAGCATGCGAGAAATCATTCTTCTTCCATTAAATGTGAATTTATGAGGTTGTTATAAGCAGGGAGGCCTGGTGGTATTTATAAATTGCCCGATTTAACTTCAGAAAAAGTTTTTTTTTCCCATGCAGATTTATAACAGTCATATTAATCATTCATTCCTCGGCATTGACAGTGCATCTCTTCAAGACTTTGTACACGGCACAACTATTCAGCTTGGGATTCAATACATGTCCAACTGTCTCCATGTGCCAACATAAAATTATTTAATTGGCACAAATCTTGATGTGTAAACTAAAACATTGCTTAAACAATTTCAACAGCACAAACCTTCGTTAATGTAAGAGCAAATTCATCAGAGTCATTGTGGTAGTCACCACTGTTGTATTGTATATATCGCATATGAGGTGTATTACGGTAAGGCTCCCGTACTACAGGTACGGGGGTAGATCCCTGCCTGCTGGCTCCGCCCAGTAGGCGGAGTATAAATGTGTGGGCTCTCCGAGCTGCAGCCATTTCAGCAGCAGCTGCGGGAGGCTACACATCTCTGCGTAATAAAGCCTCGATTACTCTCTACTCTCGTCTCATCGTAATTGATAGTGCATCAATTTATTACGCAGAGATTTTACAACGATGGATCTCTGCATCAAGCCTGATCGCCTGCAGCTGCACCCTCAAGCAGACAACGGCAAGTCGGCCTGCGCACATTGGCTAGCTCGCTTCGAAGCCTACATCGGATCTGTGACAGAACCACCCTCAGAGACTCAGAGGCTCCAGATCCTGTACACGCGACTGAGCACCGATATCTTTCCCCTCATCCGGTCGCGCCTACCTACCCTGAGGCCATGGCGCTACTAAAGGAGAACTACGCTCAACAGACCAACAAAATCTATGCCAGGCACCTCCTGTCCACGTGGCATCAACTCCCCGGTGAGTCTCTGGAAGATTTCTGGTGTGCCCTGCACGCCCTGGCGAGGGACTGCGATTGCCAGACCGTTTCGGCCGTTGAACGTTCTGAACTTCTAATTAGAGACGCTTTTGTTACGGGCATAGGGTCACCTTACATCCGCCAGCGCTTCTTAGAAGGGGCTATCCTCGACCTCGCAGCGACCAAGAAACTCACAATCTCACTGACGGTCGCCTCCCGTAATGTACAGGCGTATGCCCCCGACCGCACAGCCCACCCCTCCTGGGCATCATAGACCCCACCAGCGAACACCCCATCGTGGACCCCACCAGCGACCGCCCCCAGCCAACCCCAGGCCTACGCCCCGCAGCAGCCAACCAACCCCGGGGTACCCAAGTGCTACTTCTGCGGACTGACAAAACACCCCTGGCAGCGCTGCCTGGCACGGAGCGCGCCCGCAAGGCCTGCGGGAAGAAAGGACATTTCACTGCTGTGTGCCAGGCCCGCTCGATCGCCGCTATTGTCCCTGCACCCCCCACGTGCGACTCGTGGGCGCCACCATCTTCTTTGCCTCAGACTACATGCGGCCCATGGGGGCCACCATCTTTAACGCCGCCCACCATGTGCGCCCCGTGGGCGCCGCCATCTTCCCAGCCCCAGGACCCCTGCTCGTCGGGCACCTCATTGGGCCGCTCATCGCCTGCAACCGCCGCTGACCAGCCAGGGGACTTCCAACACTCGCCTCCATCACGATCGACCAGTCCCAACCGCACAACCTCGCGATTGCGTCAACGACAATGAAGGTCAATGGGCACGAGACTTCATGCCTTCTGGACTCCGGAAGCACTGAGAGCTTCATCCACCCCGATAAGGTTAGCCGCTGCTCCCTCATGGTACACCCCATTAACCAGAAAATCTCCCTGGCCTACCGATCCCACTCCATGGTGATCCGGGGGTACTGCACCGACAGCCTCACCATCCAGGGCGTAGAGTTCAGCGGCTTCTGGCTCTACATCTTACCCAACCTCTGCGCTGCCTTGCTACTCGGCCTGGACTTCCAGTGCACCCTCCAGAGCCTAACCCTAAAATTTGGCGGACCCCTACCACCCCTTTCTGTCTGCGGTCTCACGACCCTTAAGGTCGACCCACCTTCCCTTTTTGCAAACCTCACCCCGGATTGCAAACCCGTCGCCACCAGGAGCAGACGGTACAGTGCCCAGGACAGGACCTTCATCAGGTCTGAGGTCCAGCGGCTGCTACAGGAAGGTATTATCGAGGCCAGCAACAGCCCCTGGAGAGCTCAAGTGGTAGTTGTGAAAACTAGGGAGAAAAACAGGATGGTCGTTGACTACAGTCAGACCATCAATCGGTAAACGCAGCTCGACGCCTACCCCCTCCCACGCATATCTGATATGGTCAATCAGATTGCACAGTACCGGGTCTTCTCGATAGTGGACCAGAAATCTGCCTACCACCAGCTCCCCATTCGCAAGACGGACCGCATGTACACCGCGTTTGAAGCAGACGGCCGCCTTTACCACTTCCCTAGGTTTCCCTTCGGCGTCACTAATGGGGTTTTGGTCTTCCAACGGGAGATGGACCGAATGGTTGACCAAACGGGCCACCTTCCCGTACCTGGATAACGTCACCATCTGCGGCCACGACCAGCAGGACCACGATGCTAACCTTTCCAAATTCCTCCGCACCGCCAAACTCCTCAACCTAACCTTCAACAAAGAGAAGTGCATGTTCAGCTCGAACTGATTAGCCATCCTCGGCTATGTGGTTCAAAATGGAGTTCTAGGCCCCGACCCCGACCGCATGCGCCCCCTCATGGAACTCCCCCTTCCCCACTGCCCCAAGGCCCTCAAACGATGCCTGGGGTTCTTCTCGTACTACGCCCAGTGGGTCCCAAACTATGCGGACAAGGCCCGCCCACTCATTCACTCCACCGTTTTCCCACTGATGGGTGAGGCTCACCAGGCCTTCAACCGTATCAAGGCCGACATCGCCAAGGCCGCGGTGCACGCAGTCAACGAGACGCTCCCCTTCCACGTCGAGAGCGATGCATCAGACGTCGCTCTGGCCGCCACCCTCAACCAGGCAGGCAGGCCCGTGGCATTCTTTTTCCGCAACCTCCATGCCTCCAAAATTCGACGCTCCTCCTTTGAGAAGGAGGCCCAAGCCATAGTAGAAGCTGTGCAGCATTGGAGGCATTACCTGCCCGGCAGGAGATTCACTCTCCTCACTGACCAACGGTCGGTTGCCTTCATGTTCAACAGCACACAGCGGGGCAAGAGCAAAAATGATAAGGTCTCGAGTTGGAGGATCGAGCTCTCCACCTTTAATAACAAGATTTTGTATCGCCCTGGTAAGCTCAACGAGCCCCCCGATGCCCTATCCCGAGGTACATGTGCCAGCGCACAAGTGGACCGACTCCGGACCCTGCATGACGATCTCTGTCACCCAGGGGTCACATGTTTTTTTCACTTCGTAGAGGCCAGCAATCTGCCCTGCTCCATCGAGGAAGTCAGGGCTATCACCAGAGACGGTCAGGTCTGCGCGGAGTGTAAACCGCACTTCTACTGGCCAGACCGAGCGCGCCTGGTGAAGGCCTCCCGCCCCTTTGAACGCCTCAGCATGGATTTCAAGGGGCCCCTCCCCTCCACCGACCGAAACACGTACTTTCTTAACGTGATCGACGAATACTCCAGATTCCCCTTCGCCGTCCCATGGCCCGATATGACATCTGCCACCGTCATCAAAGCCCTCAACACCATCTTCGCTCTGTTCGGTTTCCCCGCGTACGTCCACAGCGACGGGGGATCCTCATTTATGAGCGATGAGCTGCGTCAGTACCTGCTCAGCAAGGGCATCGCCTCGAGCAGGACGACAACCCCCGGGGAAATGGGCAGGTGGAGCAGGAGAATTGGACGGTCTGGATGGCCGTCCAGCTGGCCCTACGGTCCAGGAATCTCCCGGCCTCCTGTTGGCAGGAGGTCCTCCCCGACGCCCTTCACTCCATTCAGTCGCTCCTTTGCACTGTGACTAACAAAACCCCCCATGAAGTCTCTTTACCTTCCCCAGGAAGTCCACCTCCGGGGTTTCGCTCCCAACGTGGCTGGTAGCTCCAGGACCCATTCTCCTCCGCAAGCACATGCGGCTCCACAAGGTCGAGAGGGTACAGCTACTTCAGGGAAACCCGCAGTACGCCTACGTGGCATACCCCGACGGCCGTCAAGACACAGTCTCCCTCAGGGACCTGGCACCAGCTGGGTCCCCCACACCCCGCTTCCCGCCCCGGCACCACCCTCCCTCCCCCAGCGCATCTCAGCACAGCCCCCACTCCAGGACGATCCATCTTCCCCTTGGTCCCACCCGGGGATGAAGATGAGGTCAACATGCTCCCGGAGTCACTGACGACTGAACCGACGCCTGCATCGCCACCGGGACTGCGGCACTCGCAACGAAGGATCAAGGCGCCTGATCCTCTGAATTTGTAAACTTTTCCTAAAATGTTAAACACCTGCATGTAATTAGCCTTCCACCACCCCCGCTGGACTCTTTTTTAACGGGGGGTGAATGTGGTAGTCACCACTGTTGTATTGTATATATCGCATATGAGGTGTATTACGGTAAGGCTCCTGTACTACAGGTACGGGGGTAGATCTCTGCCCGCTGGCTCCGCCCAGTAGGCGGAGTATAAATGTGTGGGCTCTCCGAGCTGCAGCCATTTCTGCAGCAGCTGCGGGAGGCTACACATCTCTGTGTAATAAAGCCTCGATTACTCTCTACTCTCGTCTCGTCGCAATTGATAGTGCGTCAGTCATAAACCTTACTTGAAAAGTATTCACATTTACTATTATAGTCACGAGGAATCCTGAAAAGGAAACAACAAATAGTTTTATTTTGAACCACAGTAGAGACGCAACGCGGCCGAGAGCACGACACATCCCAATCGGGAGCTTCCGGAGATTCCGATTCCCGTCTGGGCCGCCTTTTGTCAGGTGAAATCAATGGGCCTCGCTTTTGGGCCTCCGCCCTTTTGCAGGGTTGCTTGTACTCCTCGAGCACGTCCCCAGTGGGTCTCGTTGGGGGGGGGGGGGGGGGTTTGCAAGATCCCTGCCCCTGAAGTAGGGGCTGGTTTAGCACAGTGGGCTAAACAGCTGGCTTGTAATGCAGAACAATGCCAGCAGCGCGGGTTCAATTCTCATACCGGCCTCCGGAATGTGGCGACTAGGGACTTTTCACGGTAACTTTATTGAAGCCTACTTGTGACAATAAGTGATTATTATTGTTATTATTATTATTAAGTTTGCATGCCATCTGTCATAGAGGGTGGAGGAAGCCTATCTCTCCACATCGCGATTGTGCCTCTGGCTATTGTGGGGCTGGGTGCGGGGTGGTGTGTAACGTGTTGGGGAACGTCGCTTCTGCACTGATCATCTGGGCAGCGCTGTCGGTACCCGCTCTCTGGCGAGGCTGTCGTCCGAAATCATGGACGCTTGTGGCTCCATTCCGGCCCTGGGTCTTCCATCTCATGCATCACTGTGCCTGGGTCCCTAGAGGGCGTTGTCCCTTGGCTCTTGGGTGACGGGCAGGAGGGATAAAAGGGCAGGTCATCTGATGGAGTCAGTCCTGACGCTGTCTCTCTGCTTCAGAGGTGGTCTACATGCTTTTCAGTTGTCTGCCCTTGTGTTTTCACCGTGTACAATACCGGTCCTGCCCGTATTCATCGGGCACCGTCTCCGAAGTTCCAGACGTATACCATGTCCCCTGGTCAAAAACCTCTGTCCTGCATCCGTCTGCCGCCCTACTGTCTCTGGAGATCTTGTACCCTCGCGACTTTCCCGCTAATGTCAGGCTAAGGCGGTCATCAGCCTTTGGTCCATCAGCAGTTCCGCCGGTGCCACTCGGGTCGTTATGTGTGGCGTGTTACGCTAGCTGAATAGGAACTGAGCCAATCTCGCCTCGACGGATCTCGTAGTCTGTTTCCTCGTGCCCCGCTTGAACGTGTGCACGGCCCGCTCTGCCGGACCATTTGGAGAGGGTTGGCATGGGGCTGTCCGAGTCTGCTTCATCCTGTATTACTTCATGAAGAGTGAGAACTCCTCGCTGCCTGTGACCAGTACCTCCGAAATGCCATGAGTACTAAATGAGAGACGCAACTTCTCGATGGTGGCCCTCAAAGTGGTGGACAGCATTTAATGGACGTCTAACCATTTGGAATGGCACTGTGCACCCGCCCAAACAAGAGGCCAAATGAATCCCAGGTTTTCCAAACGGTTGAGCTCATTATCTACCTTCATCAACAAGGCGTAAGGAATGGGATTTGGATTTGATTTATTGTCACGTGTACGAGGTACAGTGAAAAGTACAGTCCAGACTGATTGTTCCCTACATGAAAAATATAGGACACTCGATAAATACACAATGTAAATACATAGACATAGACTTCGGGTGAAGCAGAAGCAGTGTAGTACTACTCAGAAATTAAGATGGGTGGAGAGATCAGTTCGGTCCATAAGAGGGTCATTCAGGAGCCTGGTAGCAATGGGGAAGAAGCTGTTGTGAATCTGTTATTGTGTGTTCTCAGACTTTTGTACCTCCTGCCGGATAGAAGAAGTTGGAAGAGTGAGTAAGCCGGGTGGGAGGGGTCTTTGATTATGCTGCCCGCTTTCCCCAGGCAGCGGGAGGTGTAGATGGAGTCAATGGATGGGAGGCGGGTTCGCGTGATGGACTGGGCTGTGTTCACGACTCTCTGAAGTTTCTTGCGTTCTTGGGCCGAGCAGTTGCCATACCAGGCTGTGATGCAGCCAGATAGGATGCTTTCTCTGGTGCATCTGCAAAAATTGGTAAGAGTCAATGCAGACATGCCGGATTTCCTTAGTTTCCTGAGGACGTTTAGGCGCTGTTGTGCTTTCTTGGCCGTAACGTCGACGTGAGTGGACCAGGACAGATTTTTGGTGATGTGCACACATAGGAATTAGAAGCTGTCAATCATAGAGGGGCTGGTTTAGCAAAGTGGGCTAAATAGCTGGCTTGTAAAGCAGATCAAGGCCAGCAGCGCGGGTTCAATTCCCGTACCAGCCTCCCCGAACCGACGCCGGAATGTGGCGACTAGGGGCTTATCCACCTCGGCCCCGTTGATGCAGACAGGGGTGTGTACAACACTTTGCTTCCTGAGATCAATGACCAGCTCCTTAGTTTTGCTGATGTTGAGGGAGAGGTTGTTGTTGTTACACCATGCCAATGGGTTCTCTGTCTCCCTCCTGTACTCTGTACTCTGACTCATCGTTGTTTGAGATCTGACCTACTTTGGTCGTGTCGTCAGCAAATGCATAGATGGAGTTGGAACCAAATTTTGCCACGGCTTCGTGTATGTATAGGGAGTATAGTAGGGGGCAAAGTACGCAGCCTTGCGGGGCCCTGATATTGAGGACTATCATGGCGGAGGTGTTGTTATTTATACTTACTGATTGGGGTCTATGGGTCAGGAAGTTGAGGATTCAGTTGCAGACGGATGAGGCAGGTCCTAGGTTTTGGAGTTTGGATATGAGCTTGGCTGGGATTATTACCATGCTGGGCAGCACGGTAGCATTGTGGATAGCACAATTGCTTCACAGCTCCAGGGTCCCAGGTTCGATTCCCGGCTGGGTCACTGTCTGTGCGGCGTCTGCACATCCTCCCCGTGTGTGCGTGGGTTTCCTCCGGGTGCTCCGGTTTCCTCCCACAGTCCAAAGATGTGCAGGTTGGGTGGATTGGCCATGATAAATTGCCCTTAGTGTCCAAAATTGCCCTCAGTGTTGGGTGTGGTTACTGGGTTATGGGGATAGGGTGGAGGTGTTGACCTTGGGTAGGGTGCTCTTTCCAAGAGCTGGTGCAGACTCGATGGGCTGACTGGCCTCCTTCTGCACTGTAAATTTTATGATAATCTATGAAGGCGGAGCTGTAGTCAATGAATAGGAGTCTGATGTAGGAGTCCTTGTTGTTGAAATGCTCCAGGGGTGAGTGTAGGGCCAGGGAGATAGTGTCTGCTGTGGAACGGTTGTGGTGGTATGAAAAGTGCAGTGGATCAAGGCGTTCTGGGAGTATGGAGTTGATGCGTCTCATGACCAACATGTCGAAGCACTTCACAATGATCAATGTCAAGGTCACCGGATGGTAGTCATTGAGGCACGTTGCCTGGTTGTTCTTTGGCACCGGTATGATGCTGGTTTTGGAGTAGGTGGAACTGTGTAGGCCCTGAAATACCTCGGTTTTGACAAATAAAGGGCCCCTTTATTTTTCCTGGAAGACTTCCGGGTATTTCCCTGGGATCTCATATAATCCCCCAATCCTGAAAGTCTGCTGCCAGTCCAGAGGGAAGCTTTGCAGCCAGTCACAGCCCAACAGACTGGGTCAGGGTCCCCATGCCACTATCAAAGGCAACCAGATGGACTGCTGCCTGTAGGCAACTAGAGTCATCACCTTGCCCACGGTGGCCAACAGATTTCCCGTGTACATTGCCAAACGTGCCTCAATGTCCAGACGTTGTATTCCCATCCTGACCTTCTGGAACATCTGCCAGCCTATCACCAAAACCCCAGTTCCCCTATCAAGTTCCATTACAAGTCGGTGACCAGTAATCTGGACGGTGACTTTGATGGGGGGCAACCCGTGGTGCGGTGGTGCAGTTTAACAGCTTAAGGGTCCTTCCTGTTCATTCCCTGCTTTTCTCTTTCTTTTATTTTGATGTAGTTACTTTTGATCAATGGATGATTAATGGATTTGTGCCTTTAAGGCAAGCTGTAGAATTCAGAAGTTACAGGAGAGAACGCTCTGCTGGTTTGAACAGGAGCTGCAGACATGCTGGCAACAGGTCGAGAGATGCGGTAGGACTCGGTTTGATTGATTGGCTGGTGGTGAATGAACTGACCCAAAAGGCCGTACTCTGCCTGGTAATAGGTGGCGGTTGAATCCTATCCCAGTGAAATGCTTTTCAGAGTCCCAAGGCGCTTCGGTTTGACTCCTGGCAGCAGAAAGACAAGAACCTTCTCTCTATTTCTCTAAAAAGGCCATATTTCTGGAATTGCAGAGAACCTGAATGAATCTAGCTACAGGAAAAGATTACAGCCTGCAAACCAAGACCAGGATTTGCCTTCTATCTCCAGAAAGACAGTGATTGATGTACTTCTGATGTTGCAGAGGAGCTGAATGAATGACTCTACCAGGAAGATCATTGCAGGCTGCAGAAATAGACTCTAATCTGCAAGCTTGCTGTGAAGAAAGGTGTGCTAAAAAACACCATCTGAAAAAAGACTTGTTTTCCTTTTACTTGTGATTTTTACCCCTCCCCCCCCCTCTGTGTTTGTCTGATATGTGTGTGTGTAGTGTAGTAAAAAAATAATCTAAAAATAAACAAATCAAAAAAAAAATCAAAAGGGCCACAGTACAGAGCACAGTGACTGAGGTGAGTGTGAAAGAGGAGGTGGCCAATGCAGGATTGAGGGTGTTGTACCTAAATGCGTGCAGTATACGGAACAAGGTAAAGAGCCGGTACGATGTTGTGGGCATCACAGAGACGTGGCTGCAAGGGGATCAGGGCTGGGATCTAAATATCCAAGGATATATGTTCTTTCAAAAGGACAGGCAGATGGGAAAAAGGGGCGGAGGTGCATTGTTAGTAAGGAATTAAGTTAAATCGACAGCAAGGAGCGATATAAGATGAGAAGACATTAAATCTCTATGGGTAGAGTCAAACATAGAACATAGAACATTACAGCGCAATACGGGCCCTTCGGCCCTCGATGTTGCGCCGACCCGTGAAATCATCTGAAGCCTATCCCACCTACACTATTCCATTTTCATCCATATGTCTATCCAGTGACCACTTAAATGCCTTTAAATTTGGCGAGTCTACTACTGTTGCAGGCAGGGCGTTCCACACCCCTACTACTCTCTGAGTAAAGAAACTGCCTCTGACATCTGTCCTATATCTACCACCCCTCAGTTTAAAGCTATCTCCCCTCGTGTTGGTCCATAAGACCATAAGACCATAAGACATAGGAGTGGAAGTAAGGCCATTCGGCCCATCGAGTCCACTCCACCATTCAATCATGGTTGATTTCAACTCCATTTACCCGCTCTCTCACCATAGCCCTTAATTCCTCGAGAAATCAAGAATTTATCAATTTCTGTCTTAAAGACACTCAATGTCCCGGCCTCCACCGCCCTCTGTGGCAATGAATTCCACAGACCTACTACTCTCTGGCTGAAGAAATTTCTCCTCATCTCTGTTCTAAAGTGACTCCCTTTTATTCTAAGGCTGTGCCCCCGCGTCCTAGTCTCCCCTGCTAATGGAAACAACTTCCCTACGTCCATCCTATCCAAGGCATTCATTATCTTGTACGTTTCTATTAGATCTCCCCTCAACCTCCTAAACTCCAATGAATATAATCCCACGATCCTCAGACGTTCATCGTATGTTAGGCCTACCATTCCTGGGATCATCCGTGTGAATCTCCGCTGGACCCGCTCCAGTGCTAGTATGTCCTTCCTGAGGTGTGGGGCCCAAAATTGCTCACAGTATTCTAAATGGGGCCTAACTAGTGCTTTATAAAGCCTCAGAAGTACATCCCTGCTTTTATATTCCAAGCCTCTTGAGATAAATGACAACATTACATTTGCTTTCTTAATTACGGACTCAACCTGCAAGTTTACCTTTAGAGAATCCTGGACTAGGACTCCCAAGTCCCTTTGCACTTTAGCATTATGAATTTTGTCACCGTTTAGAAAATAGTCCATGCCTCTATTCTTTTTTCCAAAGTGCAAGACCTCGCACTTGCCCACGTTGAATTTCATCAGCCACTTCTTGGACCATTCTCCTAAACTGTCTAAATCTTTCTGCAGCCTCCCCACCTCCTCAATACTACCTGCCCCTCCACCTATCTTTGTATCATCGGCAAACTTGGCCAGAATGCCCCCAGTCCCGTCATCTAGATCGTTAATATATAAAGAGAACAGCTGTGGCCCCAACACTGAACCCTGTGGGACACCACTTGTCACCGGTTGCCATTCCGAAAAAGAACCTTTTATCCCAACTCTCTGCCTTCTGTCTGACAGCCAATCGTCAATCCATGTTAGTACCTTGCCTCGAATACCATGAGCCCTTATTTTACTCAGGAGTCTCCCGGGAGGCACCTTGTCAAAGGCCTTTTGGAAGTCAAGATAGATAACATCCATTGGCTCTCCTTGGTCTAACCTATTTGTTATCTCTTCAAAGAACTCTAACAGGTTTGTCAGGCACGACCTCCCCTTACTAAATCCATGCTGACTTGTCCTAATCCGACCCTGCACTTCCAAGAATTTAGAAATCTCATCCTTAACGATGGATTCTAGAATTTTGCCAACAACCGAGGTTAGGCTAATTGGCCTATAATTTTCCATCTTTTTTCTTGTTCCCTTCTTGAACAGGGGGGTTACAACAGCGATTTTCCAATCCTCTGGGACTTTCCCTGATTCCAGTGACTTTTGAAAGATCATAACTAACGCCTCCACTATTTCTTCAGCTATCTCCTTTAGAACTCTAGGATGTAGCCCATCTGGGCCCGGAGATTTATCAATTTTCAGACCTTTTAGTTTCTCTAGCACCTTCTCCTTTGTGATGGCAACCATATTCAACTCTGCCCCCTGACTTTCCTGAATTGTTGGGATATTACTCATGTCTTCTACTGTGAAGACTGACGCAAAGTACTTATTAAATTCCTCAGCTATTTCCTTGTCTCCCATCACTAGATTACCAGCGTCATTTTGGAGCGGCCCAATGTCTACTTTTGCCTCTCGTTTGTTTTTAATGTATTTAAAGAAACTTTTACTATCATTCCTAATGTTACTGGCTAGCCTACCTTCATATTTGATCCTCTCCTTCCTTATTTCTCTCTTTGTTATCCTCTGTTTGTTTTTGTAGCCTTCCCAATCTTCTGACTTCCCACTACTCTTTGCCACATTATAGGCTCTCTCTTTTGCCTTGATGCATTCCCTGACTTCCTTTGTCAGCCATGGCTGCCTAATCCTCCCTCTGATAACCTTTCTTTTCTTTGGGATGAACCTCTGCACTGTGTCCTCAATTACTCCCAGAAACTCCTGCCATTGCTGTTCTACTGTCTTTCCCACTAGGCTCTGCTTCCAGTCGATTTTCGTCAGTTCCCCCCTCATGCGCCTGTAATTACCTTTATTTAACTGTAAAACCTTTACATCTGATTCTACCTTCTTTCTTTCAAATTGCAGACTGAATTCTACCATATTATGATCACTGCTTCCTAAGTGTTCCCTTACTTTAAGATCTTTTATCAATTCTGGCTCATTACATAACACTAAGTCCAGAATAGCCTGTTCCCTCGTGGGCTCCATGGTCGATGGTCATCACCATCCGAGGAAAAAGACTCTCACTGTCCACCCTATCTAACCCTCTGACTATCTTATATGTCTCTATTAAGTCACCTCTCAGCCTTCTCCTCTCTAACGAAAACAACCTCAAGTCCCTGAGCCTTTCCTCGTAAGACCTTCCCTCCATACCAGGCAACATCCTAGTAAATCTCCTCTGAACCCTTTCCAAAGCTTCCACATCCTTCCTATAATGTGGTGACCGGAACTGCACGCAGTACTCCAGGTGCGGCCGCACCAGAGTTATGTACAGCTGCAGCATGACCTTGTGGCTCCGAAACTCAATCCCCCTGCTTATAAAGGCTAGCACACCATATGCATTCTTAACAGCCCTATTAACCTGGGTGGCAACTTTCAGGGATTTATGTACCCGGATGCCGAGATCTCTCTGTTCATCTACACTACCAAGAATCTTGCCATTAGCCCAGCACTCTGCATTCCTGTTAAAAATCATTTCATTTCATTTCCTTCCAAAGTGAACCACCTCACACTTTTCCGCATTAAACTCCATCTGCCACCTCTCAGCCCAGCTCTGCAGCTTATCTATGTCCCTCTGTAACCTATAACATCCTTCAGCACTATTCACAACTCCACCGACCTTTGTGTCATCTGCAAATTTACTAATCCATCCTTCTACACCCTCTTCTAGGTCATTTATAAAAATGACAAACAGCAGTGGCCCCAAAACAGATCCTTGCGGTACACCACTAGTAACTGAACTCCAGGATGAACATTTGCCATCAACCACCACCCTTTGTCTTCTTTCAGCTAGCCAATTACTGATCCAAACCGCTAAATCACCTTCAATCCCATACTTCCTTATTTTCTGCAATAGCCTACCATGGGGAACCTTATCAAACGCCTTCCTGAAATCCATATACACCACATCAACCGCTTTACCCTCATCCACCTGTTTGGTCACCTTCTCAAAAAACTCAATAAGGTTTGTGAGGCATGACCTACCCTTCACAAAACCGTGTTGAGTATCGCTAATCAACTTGTTCTTTTCAAGATGATTATAAACCCTATCTCTTATAACCTTTTCCAACATTTCACCCACAACCGAAGTAAGGCTCACAGGTCTATAATTACCAGGGTTGTCTCTACTCCCCTTCTTTAACAAGGGGACAACATTTGCTATCCTCCAGTCTTCCGGCACTATTCCTGTCGACAAAGACGACATAAAGATCAAGGACAAAGGCTCTGCAATCTCCTCCCTGGCTTCCCAGAGAATCCTAGGATAAATCCCATCTGGCCCAGGGGACTTATCTATTTTTACACTTTCCAAAATTGCTAACACCTCCTCCTTGTGAATCTCAATCCCATCTAGCCTGGTCGACTGTACCTGAGTATTCTCCTCGACAACATTGTCTTTCTCCAGTGTAAACACTGACGGAAAATATCCATTTAACACTTCCCCTATCTCCTCTGATTCCACACACAACTTTCCACTACTATCCTTGATTGTCCCTAATCTTACTCTAGTCATTCTTTTGTTCCTGATATACCTATAGAAAGCCTTAGGGTTTTCCTTGATCCTATCCGCCAATGACTTTTCGTGTACTCTCCTCGCTCTTCTTAACTCTCCCTTTAGGTCCTTCCTGGCTAACTTGTAACTCTCAAGTGCCCTAACTGAGCCCTCATGTCTCATCCTAACATAAGCCTTCTTCTTCTTCTTGACAAGTGCTTCAACTTCCTTAGTAAACCACGGTTCCCTTGCTCGACAACTTCCTCCCTGCCTGACAGGTACATACTTATCAAGGACACGCAGTAGCTGTTCCTTGAAAAAGCTCCACATTTCGATTGTACCCATCCGCTGCAGTTTCCTTCCCCATCCTATACATCCTAAATCTTGCTGAATAGCATCATAATTGCCTTACCCCAGCTATAATTCTTGCCTTGCGGTATATACCTATCCCTGCCCATCGCTAAAGTAAACATAACCGAATTGTGATCACTATCACCACAGTGCTCACCTACATCTAAATCTAACACCTGACCGGGTTCATTACCCAGTACCAAATCCAATGTGGCATCGCCCCTTGTTGGCCTGTCTACATACTGTGTCAGAAAACCCTCCTGCACACACTGCACAAAAACTGACCCATCTATAGTACTCGAACTATAGTATTTCCAGTCAATATTTGGAAAGTTGAATCGCAAACGTAAAAAGACCCTGATGGGAGTTATGTACAGGACTCCTAGCAGTAGTCAGGATGTGGGGCAGAAAATAAATCAGGGGATAGAAAAGGCATGTAAAAAAGGCAATATTACAATAATCATGGTGGACTTCAATATTCAGATGGACTGGGAAAATCAGGTTGATAGTAGATCACAAGAAATGGAATTTGTGGAATGTCTGAGAGATGGTTTTTTGGAGCAGTTTGTGACAGAGCCCACTAGGGAACAGGCAATTCTGGATTTAGTGATGTAATGAGACAGACTTGATTTGGGAACTTAAGGTGAAGGAACCCTTCGGGAGCAGTGACCACAATATGATAGAATTTACCCTGCAGTTTGAAAGGGAGAAGCTGCAATCAGATGTAACGGTATTACAATTAAATAAGGTAAGCACAGTAAGAAGTCTTACAACACCAGGTTAAAGTCCAACATGTTTGTTTCAAACACCAGCTTTCGGAGCACTGCTACTTCCTTACCTGAGGAAGTAGCAGTGCTCCGACTTCAACCTGGTGTTCTAAGACTTCTTACTGTGCTCACCCCAGTCCAACGCCGGCATCTCCACATCACAATTAAATCAGGGTAACTGCAAAGACATGAGGGAGGAGCTGGCCAGAGTTGATTGGAAAAGGAGCCTAGCAGGGAAGACAGTGGAACTGCAATAGCAGGAGTTTTGGGGGGTTATTAGGGAGGCACAACAGAAATTGATCCCAAGGAGGAGGATACATGCTAAGGGGAGGACAAGGCATCCATGCCTGATGAGGGATGTCAAGGACAGCATAAAGTGGCGAGGATTAGTGGGAAACTGGAGGATTGAGATGCCTTGAAAAGCGAGCAGAGGACAACTAAAAAAGCAATGGGGGGGGGGGGGGGGGGGTGGAATGAAGTATGAGTGCAAGCTAGCTAGTAATATAAAGGAAGATAGGAAGAGATTCTTTCAATATATAAAAGGTAAGAGAAAGGCAAAAATAGACATTGGACCACTAGAAAATGTGGCTGGAGAAGTAATAATAGGAAACAAAGAAATGGCAGATGAACTGAATAGTTAATTTGCATCAGTCTTCATGGTGGAAGACACCAGTGGGATGCCAGAGCTCCAGAAGAACCAGGGGGCAGAGGTGAGTGCAGTGACCATTACTAAGGAGAAAGTTCTGGGGAAACTGAAAGGCCTGAAGGTGGATAAGTCACCTGGACCAGATGGACAACACCCCAGGGTCTTAAAAGAGATAGCTGAGGAAATTGTGGAGGCATTAGTGATGATCTTTCAGGAATCACTGGAGGTAGGAAGGGTCCCAGAGGACAGGAAGGTGGTGAATGTAATACCACTATTTAAGAAGGGAGGGAGGCAGAAGACAGGAAATTATAGGCTGGTTAGCCTGACTTCAGTCATTGGTTAGATTGGTCAGAATCTGTTATTAAAGAAGAGATCGCGAAGCACTTGGAAGTGCATGGTAAAATAGGGCTGAGTCAGCACGGCTTCGTCAAGGGGAGGTCCTGTCTGACAAATCTGTTAGAGTTCTTTGAGGAGGTAACATGGAAGTTAGACAAAGGAGAACCAATGGAAGTGATTTATTTAGATTTCTAGAAGGCCTTTGATAAGGTGCCGCATAAGAGACTGTTAAATAAGTTAAGGGTGTTCAGGGTAAGATCCTGGCATGGATAGTGGATTGGCTGACTGGCAGAAGGCAGAGAGTGGGCTTTGTCAGATGGCAGCCGGTGACTTGTGGTGCGCCTCAGGAGTCTGTGCTGGGACCACAACTTTTCACAATATACATTAATGATCTGGACAAAGGAACTGAAGGCACTGTTTGCAGATGCTACAAAGATCTGTAAAGGGACAGGTAGTATTGAGGAAGCAAGGGGGCTGCAGAAGGACTTGGACAGGCTGGGAGAGTGGGCAATGAGGTGGCAAATGAAATACAATATGGAAAAATGTGAGGTTGTGCACTTTGGAAGAAGGAATTTAAGCTTAAACTATTTTCTAAATGGGGAATGCTTCGGAAAGCAGAAGCACAAAGGGGCTTGGAAGTCCTTGTTCACGATTCTCTTAAGGTTAATGTGCAGGCTCAGTCAGCAGTTAAGAAGGCAAATGCAATGTTAGCATTCATGTCAAGATGGCTAGAATACAAGACCAGGGATGTACTTCTGAGGCTGTATAAGGCTTTGGTCAGACTCCGTTTGGAGTATTGTGAGCAGTTTTGGGCCCCGTATCTAAAGAAGGATGTGCTGGCCTTGGAAAGAGTCCAGAGGAGGTTCACAAGAATGATTCCCTGGAATGAAGAACTTGTCGTATAAGGAACGTTTGAGGACTCTGGGTCTGTAATAAGGGGAAGTAGATTTAGGATTGAGTTTAGGAGGAACTTCTTCACCCAAAGGGTTGTGAATCTATGGAATTCCTTGCCCAGTGAAGCAATTGAGGCTCCTTCATTAAATGTTTTTAAGGTAAAAGATAGATAGTTTTTTGAAGAATAAAGGGATTAAGGATTATGGAGTTCGGGCCAGAAAGTGGAGCTGAGTCCACAAAAGATCAGCCATGATCTCATTGAATAGCGGAGCAGGCTCGAGGGGCCAGATGGCCTACTCCTGCTCCTAGTTCTTATGTTCTTATGTACTCATTGGAGTTTAGAAGGATGAGAGGGTATCTTATTGAAACGTACAAAATACTGCGAGGCCTGGATAGAGTGGATGTGGAGAGGATGTTTCCAATGTAGGAAAAACAAGAAGCAGAGGACACAATCTCAGTCTAAAGGGACGATCCTTTAAAACAGAGATGAGGAGGAATTTCTTCAGCCAGAGGGTGGTGGATCTGTGGAACTCTTTGTCGCAGAAGCTGTGGAGGCCAATTCACTGAGTGTCTTTAAGACAGCGATAGATAGGTTCTTGATTAATGAGGGGATCAGGGGTTATGGGGAGAAGGCAGGAGAATGGGGATGAGAAAATATCAGCCATGTTTGAATGGCGGAGCAGACTCGATGGGCCAAGTGGCCTAATTCTGCTCCTGTCTTATGGTCTTATGATCTTATGGGTGGGGGGGGAGGGGGAGGGGGCAAGTTTAAATGCGGATTATGAATTAGATAATAGTTTCCCAGTTGTATTTGGTGCTATTTTAAAATCGGATTTACAATGCAGAAGGAGGCCATTCAGCCCATCGGGTCTGCACCAGCCCTTAGAAAGAGCACCCTACTTAGGCACACGCCTCCACCCTATACCTGTAACCCCATCTAACCTTTTTGGACACTAAAGGCAATTAAGGGCAATTTAGCATCGCCAATCCACCTAACCTGCACATCTTGGACTGTGGGAGGAAACCGGAGCACCCGGAGGAAACCCACGCAGATACGGGGAGAACGTGCAGACTCCGCACAGACTGTGACCCAAGCCAGGAATCGATCCTGGGACCCTGGAGCTGCGAAACAACAGTGCTAACCACTGTGCTACCGTGCTGCCCTTATTTCATTATAGTTCTTGTTATTAGTAAAATGTAATTGTGTTTACGTAGCTGGTGACTGTATTCATTTGGCAGCCAAGGACCAAAGACTGTGGACATTTTTCTCAGAATTATTGGTTAATTCAGTGTTTTTGTCAATGTGTATGTCGAAGTTGGTGTCTGTGTGTGTGTGTCAGTGTTTGCGTCTCTGTGCGTCAGTGTATGTGTCAATGTATGTGTGCTTGTGTATCGAAGTTTGTGTCTCCTTGTGTGTGTGCATGGGTGTAACAGTGCTTTCTCTGTCTGCGTGCCTGTACGTGTGAAGGTGTTTGCATCTCTGTGTGTGCATGCGTGTGTGTCAATGTTTGTGTCAATGTGTGCGTGTATGCATGTTGAAGTTTGTGTCTGTGTGTGTGCTTTTGAGTGTGTGTCAGTGTTTGCTTCTGTGTGTAACCTTTCGTGGGTGTGTGCCAGTGTTTACATCTGTGGGTGTGCTTGCACGTGTGTGTCGGTGTTTGCATCTCTGTGTGCATGCGTGTGTGTATGTGTTGGTGTTTGCGTCGCTGTGTGAGCATGTGTGTGCATGTCGGAGTTTGTGTGTGGGTGTGTGTGTGTCAGTATTTGTTAACATAGAGGGAAAATATACCATAAGTGGCAAAACTCTTAGGAATATAGAAAGTCAGAGAGATCTGGGCGTGCACGTCCACAAACCTTTGAAGGTGGCAACACAAGTGGACAATGTCATAATATACACACAAGCATAGACATTGATTGACACACAGGATGACCAATGAACACACAGAACACAGCAGCCAATCACCAGACAGGACACGGCCACTATAAAGCCAGAGGGCACTAGTTTTCCCGCTCTCTGGGGATGCAGCCTCTGAGACAGTCAGAGCTCGTGAGCAACAACACGAACATCCACCATGTGGTAGTAAGATAGTCTGGTCAGGTTAGCCTCAGGTCTCCAGTCAACTCAGCATAGTGTCAACCCACAGTTAAAGTATGTATGATAGTCAAGAGTTCAATAAAATAGAGTTGCATTTCTTCAAGTGTTGGATGCCTGTCTCTCTCACTGCTGCAGTAAACGCAGTCCTCGCAGACCCAGCTTACCCAACACATCATGGTACCAGTGAGTCATGTTCGAGTTTGACGGACCTACCTTAAGATAGTCTGCCTTTGACCAGCGATCAGCCATCCGGTAACATGGACAGCGTTCGCCCTCCCCCGCAGTTCCACATCGCCCACAACCTCGGTGCCAACTGGAAGATTTTCAAGCAGACGTTCCAGCTATATCTTGAAGTCACCGACCTCGAAGCCGCATCAGATGTCAGAAAGATCGCTCTCTTCCTCTCTACAGCCGGGGACCACGCTATCCACATCTTTAACTCCCTCACCTTTGCTGAAGGCAAGGACAAGACAAAGTTTAAAACAGTCCTGCTGAAGTTCGACAGCCACTGTGACATCGAAGTCAACGAGAGCTTTGAACACTATCTGTTCCAGCAGAGGCTTCAGGGTAAGGATTAACCTTTTCAGTCCTTCTTAATCCATCTCCGTATCCTCGTGCAATCCTGCAACTACGGCTCCACTTCCGACCCCATGATCCGCGACCAGATCGTTTTCGGGGTCCACTCCGATCCCCTTCGCCAGCAGCTCCTTTAAGTTAAGCAGCTCACCCTTACCATCGCCATCGAGACCTGCATCCTACACGAGCACGCTGATAATGGGTACTCCCATATCAAGGCGGCAGAAACGGCGCGGTAAGGCCCCCACGATGCGGAGTGGGTGCGGGCCGTAAAACAGCTCCAGGGCCTGAGCCTGGATGAGGGCAGCCATTTCGCGCGCTTTTCCCGGGCTCCTGCGCATGGCTGGTTTAGCTCACTGGGCAAAATCGCTGGCTTTTAAAGCAGACCAAGGCAGGCCAGCAGCACGGTTCAATTCCCGTACCAGCCTCCCCGAACAGGCGCCAGAATGTGGCGACTAGGGGCTTTTCACAGTAACTTAATTGAAGCCTACTCGTGACAATAAGCGATTTTCATTTTCATGCGCGCACCGACCGAGGGGACGGCAAGGCTGAGGACCGAACTGCGCAGGTGCGCACATCGTTATACCGCACCACGCATGCGCGGTAGCGGACGGAGCGTCCTGCGTCGGCGCCATGATGTGCAACAACTATGTCGCTGCCCACCTAAAGCGGCAATGTCCCGCGAAATCTTAACGCTGTCTCCAGTGTGGCAAGCTTGGCCACTACGCAGCCCTCTGCAGGTCTGCTCAACTGCCCACCACACAGCGATCCCAGCAGCAGCGCAGGAACGTCCGGTCAGTGCAGCAACCCGTTGCAGACTCCGACTCCGACGGGGTTTCAGATCCCGACACCTAGGATCTCACATCCCCATTCCGGGTGGGCATCATCACCAAGCACACGATGCTTTCCGCAAAAAAGGCCAAGCCCCTCCCAGTGCTGAGCATTGATCTGGACGACGAGTGGTGTGCCACCCTTACGGTCAACAAATCTCGCATACGCTTCAGGCTGGACACCGGCGCTTCAGCTAACCTCATTTAGCAGTCTGACCTGGATACCATCCACGTCAAGCCCAACATTCTTCCATCGGCCTGCCAGCTTCTCAACTACAATGGCAATGCCATTGCTGCCAGTGGCTCATGCCAGCTTGTGGTATCTCATCGTTCTTCAAGAGCCACCCTGCGTTTCGAAATTGTAGGGTCCAACAAAGCTTCCTTGCTCGGTGCTCAGGCCTGCAAAATCCTGAAACTTGTGCAGCGGGTTCACTCCATGTCACCCGCTGAGGCATCAGCCTCGCCAGATGCCAACTTCCAAACACAATTAAATTACATCATTGCACGATACCACAGCGTCTTCGAGGGTATGGGCACACTGCCCTACACATACAAGATTCTTCTGAAACCGAATGCCATACCTGTAGTTCATGCACCCCGTCGGGTGCCGGCACCCCTTAAGGACCGCCTCAAGCAGCAGCTGCAAGACCTCCAGGACCAGGGCGTCATTTCTAAGGTCACAGAACCCACGGACTGGGTTAGCTCCATGGTTTGTGTCAAAAAACCATCAGGGGAGCTTTGCATTTGTATCGACTCCAAAGTTTGAACCGTAACATCATGAGGGAACACTATCCTATCCCTAAGCGAGAAGAGCTCACCAGCGAAATGGCTCACGCCAAGTTTTTCACGAAGCTGGATGCCTCCAAGGGGTTTTGGCATACAGCTGGACGCATCCAGTCAAAAGCTCTGCACATTTCACACCCCGTTTGGTCGTTACTGTTACAACCAGATGCCCTTTGGCATCATCTCTGCCTCGGAGGTGTTCCACCGAATAATAGAGCAAATGATGGAGGACATCGAGGAGGTGCGGGTGTACGTCGATGACATCATTTTCTGGTCCACAACTCCGCAGGAACACATCAATCGCCTCAAACGAGTGTTCCAGAGGATCCATGAGCATGGCCTCCGACTCAACAGAGCCAAATGTTTCTACGGTCAAGCAGAAATAAAGTTCCTCGGTGACCATATTTCGTAGTTCGGTGTGCAGCCAGATGCAGATAAGATGTCGGCGATCAATGCTATGAAGACAGCGGAGGACAAGAAGGCGGCCCTCCATTTCCTGGGGATGGTTAACTTCCTTGGGAAGTTTATCCCCAACCTTGCATCTCACACCACAGCTCTCCACAATCTTGTAAAATAAACCACCGATTTCCAGTGGCTCCCCGCTCATGAGCGAGAGTGGCGTGAGCTCAGGGTGAAACTCACAAGGCCCCGGTACTGCCGTTTTTCAACCCTGCCAAGGAGACGAAGATCTCCACTGACGCGAGCCAGTCAGGCATTGGAGCAATACTCCTCCAGCGCAATGAATCCTCCTCCTGGGCCCCAGTCGCATATGCATCTAGAGCCATGACACCGACTGAGCAGCGCTATGCTCAAACCGAGAAAGAGTGTCTGGGCCTCCTCACGGGGATTGACAAATTCCATGATTACGTGTATGGACTCCCCAAATTAAACGGTCGAAACAGGCCACAGGCCACTGGTTCACATCATACAGAAGGACCTCAACGATATGACGCTATGCCTACAACGCATCCTCCTCAAACTCCGACGCTATGATTTCAAACTGGTTTACACCCCGGGCAAGGAGCTCATTGTGGCCGATGCACTCTCTCGCTCCATCACCACGCCATGCGAGCAGTTGGACTTCGTCTGCCAGATCGACGCCCATGTTGAGTTCTGCGCATCCAACTTTCCGGCCACTGACGAAAGGGTCATACAGATTCGTCATGAAACAGCCAGGGATCCTCTACTCCAACGGGTCATGCGCCATCTCACAGATGGTTGGCAAAAGGGCCAGTGCCCACAGTTCTATAATATAAAAGACGATCTGGCAGTGGTCGATGGCCTACTGATGAAACTGGACAGGATAGTAATACCACAGAGTATGCGAGAGCTCGTCCTCGGCCAACTCCACGAGGGTCACCGGGGGGTGGAAAAGTGTTGCAGGCGAGGCAGTATATTGGCCTGGCATCAATCAGGACATCGCCCAACGTGCCAGCGGTTCCAGCCGGCTCAGCCGAAAGAGACTTTGCAGCCGCATGAACTGGTGTCCTCCCCATGGTCCAAAGTTGGCATTGATCTCTTTCATGCAAAAGGCCGGGACTACGTCCTCCTCATGGACTATTTTTCTAACTACACCGAGGTGGTCAGACTGAATGACCTCACATCAGCAACAGTTATCAGGGCGTGCAAAGAGACCTTTGCCCGTCATGGCATTCCACTTACGGTCATGACTGATAATGGCCCTTGCTTCTTCAGTCAGGAGTGGACGGATTTTGCCCGACGGTACAATTTCACGCACGTCACGTCGAGCCCCCACTACCCCCAGTCGAATGGGAAAGCTGAAAAGGGGGTACACATTGTTAAGCGACTGTTGTGTAAAGCTGCTGACTCAGGCTCCGATTTTAACCTAGCGCTGTTAGCCTACAGGGCGACTCCTTTGTCCGCTGGCCTGTCCCCAGCACAGCTGCTAATGAACTGCACACTACGGACGACGGTGCCAGCAATCCACATCCCGGACTTCGACAATTTCCCGGTCCTGCAAAGAATGCAACTGTCTCGGGCCCAATGCAAGTCGGGGTATGATGCCCACGCCGCGGATCTCCCTGCTCTCGTCCCTGCTGACCGAGTTCGTGTTCAGCTACCTGACGGTGGCTGGTCTGCCACGGCTGTGGTGGTCAAGCAAGTGGCCCCCAGATCATTTCTCGTTCGCATGCTTGACGGCTCTTTTCTTCGGCGTAATAAGCGGGCACTGCAGCTGCTTCCACGCCCACCACCTGAACGTGATGTCCCGCCTCGCCTGCTGATTCCTCAGGACGCACACTTCCAAGAGGTCACCGATCAGCCGCTTCTTTTGCCACCCTCTACATTGGATGCAGCTCCACCCATTCCAGTGCAGGCGGCCCCTGACCCACCCTTGAGGCGGTCAGCCAGAATTCATCACCCGCCACAGAGACTGAATTTATAGACTGAATGTTTCATTGCCTTGTGCTTCATTCACATATCTGTACATATTGCTTCTTCCTAATTTGTTGTATGCACTCTATCTGCACGAGACACCTTCCCATGTAAATACCTTCACGTACTTTGTATATAGTCAGGCTCATACACACACTCACTATTTATTGACATATACACATTTTTAAAAAGGGGGTAGATGTCATAATATACACACAGATAGACATTGATTGACACACAGAATGACGAATGAACACATAGAACACAGCAGCCAATCACCAGACAGGACACGGCCACCATAAAGCCAGAGGGCACTAGTTTTCCCGCTCTCTGGGGATGCAGCCTCTGAGATAGCCAGAGCCCGTGAGCAGCAACTAGAACATCCACTATGTGGTAGTAAGATAGTCTGGTCAGGTTAGCCTCAGGTCTCCAGTCAACTCAGCATAGTGTCAACCCACAGTTAAAGTATGTTTAATAGTTAAGAGTACAATAAAATGGAGTTGCATTTCTCCAAGTGTTGGAAGCCTGTCTCTCTCACTGCTATGGTAAACGCAGTCCTCGCAGACCCAGCATACCCAACACATCAGACAAGATAATCAAGACAGCATTCGGAATGCTTGCCTTCATTGGACGGGGCATCGAGTATAAAAACTGACAAGTCATGCTACAGTTGTATAGAATCTTGGTAAGGTCGCACTTGGAATATTGCGCACAATTCTGGTCACCACACTACCAGAAGGATGTGGAGGCTTTGGAGAGGGTGCAGAGGAGGTTTACCAAGATGTTGCCTGGTCTGGAGGGTGTTAGCTATGTGGAGAGGCTGAATAGGCTCGGACTGCTGGTATTGGAACGACGGAGATTGAAAGGTGACCTGATAGAGGTCTACAAGATTGTAAAGGGGCACGGATAGAGTGGATGGGCAGGCACTCTTTCTCAGGGTGGAGAGATCAGTCACCAGGGGGCATAGGTTTAAGGTCTGTGGAGCAAGGTTTAGAGGAGATGTGCGGGTAGATTTTTTACCCAGAGGGTGGTGAGTGCCTGGAACGTGTTTCCAGGGGAGGTTGTGGAAGTTTATACATTAATGGCGTTCAAAAGGCATCTTGATTAATACATGGATAGGATGGGTATAGAGGGGTATGGCACAAGGAAGTGCTGAGAGTTTTGGCCAAGGTTGGTATCATGACTGGTACAGGCTTGGAGGGCCGAAGGGCCTGTTTCTCTGCTGTATTGTTCTTTGTTCTTTTGTTCTTGTGTCTGTGTGTGTGCACATGTGTGTGCTGGTATTTGTGTCTCCGTGTGTATGCGTGTGTTTCCGGTGTTTGTGTCTCTGTGTGTGCATGCATGTTTGCGTCAGTGTTTGTGTAAATGTTTGTCTGTCGAAATTTGTGCCTGTGTCTGTGTGTGTGTCAGTGTTTGTGTCAATGTGTGTGTGCATGTGTATCAAAGTTTGTGTCTCTGTGTGCGTGGGTGTGTGTGTTGGTGTTTGTGTATCTGTGTGCTTGCATGTGTGTGTCAGTGTTTGCATGTGTGTGTGTGCTTGCATGTGTGTCGGTCTTTGCGTCTCTGTGTGAGCATGTGTGTGTCGGTATTTGTGTCTCTGTGCATGTGCGTGTGTTTGCCAGTGTTTGTGTCTCTGTATGTGTACATGTGTGCGTTGGGGTTTGTGCCTGTGTGTGTGTGTGTGTTTGCTGGGGTTTGTGTCTCTGTGTGTGCATGTGTGTGAGTCGGTGTTTCTGTCAAGAGTGTGTGCATGTGTGTGTCGGTGTTTCCATCTCAGTGTGTATGCGTGCGTGTGTCAGTGTTTGCATCTCTGTGTATGCATGTGTTTGCTGGTGTTTGTGTCTATGTGTGTCAGTGTTTGCATCTCTTTGTGTGCATGTGGGTGTGTGTCAGTGTTTGTGTCTATGTGCGTGGGCACGTGTTTGCATCTCTTTGTGTGCATGTGTGTGTGTGTCAATGTTTGTGTCTATGAGTGTGTGCATGTGTATGTTGGTGTTTCCATATTTGTGTGTGCGGGCGTGTCAGTGTTTACATCTCTGTGTATGCATGTGTTTGCCAGCGTTTGTGCCTGTGTGTGTGTGCATGTATGTGTGTCGGTGTTTGTGTCTATGTGTGTGTGCATACGTGTTTGTATCTCTGTGTGTCGGTGTTTGTGTCTATATGTGTGTTTGTATCGGTGTGTGTGCCTGCATGTGTGTGTGGGTGTTTGTGTCTACATGTGTGTTTGTGTCTGTGTGTATGTATCGATGTTTGTGTCTGTGTGTGTTTGTGTGTGCATGTGTGTATCTGTGTCTGTAGTTGTGTGTGTGTGTGTCTGTGTGTGCATGTGTATCTGTCTGTGTGTGTGTGTGTATCTGTGTGTGTGTGTGCGTGTGTGTGTGTATCTGTGTCTGTAGTTGTGTGTGTGTGTGTCTGTGTGTGCATGTGTATCTGTCTGTGTGTGCGTGTGTATCTGTGTGTGTGTGTGTGTGTGCGTGTGTATCTGTGTCTGTAGTTGTGTGTGTGTGTGTCTGTGTGTGCATGTGTATCTGTCTGTGTGTGCGTGTGTATCTGTGTGTGTGTGTGCGTGTGTGTGTGTATCTGTGTCTGTAGTTGTGTGTGCGTGTCTCTGTGTATGTATCAGTTTTTGTGTCTATGTGTGTCTGTGTGTGCATGTGTGTATCTGTGTGTGTGGCTGTGTCTGTAATTGTGTGTGTCTGTGTGTGTATCTGTGTGTGTGTGTGTGTGTGTGTGGCTGTGTCTGTAATTGTGTGTGTGTGTGTATGTGTGTGTGTGTATCTGTGTGTGTGTGTGTGTCTGTGTGTGTGTGTGGCTGTGTGTGTGAGCGTGGCTGTGTGTGTGTGTGTCTGTGTGTGTGTGTGTCTGTGTCTGTGTGTGTGTGTGTATCTGTGTGTATGTGTGTGTATGTGTGTGTGTGTGTGGCTGTGTGTGTGTGTGTGTGTCTGTGTGTGTGTGTGGCTGTGTGTGTGTGTCTGTGTGTGTGTGTGTGTGTGTGTGTGGCTGTGTGTGTGTGTGTGTGTGTGTGTCTGTCTGTATGCTTCTGTGCACCCAAATGACTGCATGGGGATTAAATGTCTGATGTCACACTTGTATTTCTATTATTTATCTCAAGTTCAGCGGTTAATAAATTTGCTCTTTGACTCTGTAGGAGCCTGTTTGATTGGCTCCTTACTTCTCTCATCTTAAATAGTTAAAGACATTCTGATTTGAAGAAGGCATGAAAACATATTTAAACCTTTGTTGTGACCAATTGAGGAGGTGGAATGGAGGGGGGGGGGGGATGGGGGCAGTTCGTCCCTCATCATCTGGTTGTAATGTGTTAACTATTGTAATGTATGAAGAACAATGGGGGAATCGACGATGCAGTGGTTAGCACTGCTGCCTCACGGTGCCGAGGACCCGGGTTCGATCCCGGCCCCGGGTCACTGCCTGTGTGGAATTTGTACATTCTCCCCGTGTCTGTGTGGGTCTCACCCCCACAACCCAAAAAGATGTGCAGAGTAGGTGGATGTTGCCTGGTATGGAGGGAAGACCTTATGAGGGAAGGCTGAGGGACTTGAGGCTATTTTCGTTAGAGAGAAGAAGGTTAAGAGGTGACTTAATTGAGGCATACAAGATGATCAGAGGATTAGATAGGGTGGACAGTGAGAGCCTTTTTCCTCGGATGGTGATGTCTAGCACGAGGGGACACAGCTTTAAATTGAAGGGAGATAGATATAGGACAGATGTCGGTTCTTTACTCAGAGTGTAGTAAGGGTGTGGAATGCCCTGCCTGCAACAGTAGTGGACTCGCCAACACTAAAGGCATTTAAATGGTCATTGGATAAACATATGGATGATAAGGGAATAGTGTAGATGGGCTTTAAAGTGGTTTCACAGGTCGGCGCAACATCGAGGGCCGAAGGGCCTGTACTGCGCTGTAATGTTCTATGTTCTATGCTTGGCCACGCTAAATTGCCCCTTAATTGGAATTTTAAAAAAAATCTTGATTAATAAGGGTGCCGGGGAGAAGGCAGGAGAATGGAGATGAAACACATATCGGATAGGATGCTCCATTGCCCGACGCCGAAATCGCTGCAGGCGCCGGTTTGAGGTTGAATCGCGATGCTCCGTCCCCTCCACAACGGCGTCATTACGATGCGTACCGTGTGCAGTTGTAACCGCGCCCACCCGCGATGCTCTGCCTCCGATGCGCCGAGTTCCCGATGAAACGGTCCACGTGTGCTCTCAACAGTTGTGAACCTAGTGTGGTGGCTGCGGAGAGAGAGAGAGACGGCATTCGGACAGTGTCCAGCACCGCCATACCTTGCCGACATTCGTGCTGATGGAAGGGGGGCTTCTACCAGGGCTGGGGGGAGTAGTGGGGGGTGGCCAGGAGGTGGGCTGTCGGGCCAGGGTGGACGGGTACGCAGTCCAGCACAACCAGCGCCATCTTTTCGGCCTCGATCGGTATGTCTGTGGGAGGGGGGTGTAAGTGTACGTGCGGCTTCAGCTTGTCAGCCCTGGGCGTGTTCAGCACGGACCCGCATTCCAAGCATTGTCTGGCATCTTTGACTGTGTGTATATATATGTTTCTGGAACATACCTCTTCATTCACCTGAGGAAGGAGCAGTGCTCCGAAGGCTAGTGTTTGAAACAAACCTGTTGGACTTTAACCTGGTGTTGTAAGACTTCTTACTATTGTGATCTTATGATCTAACAGCCAATTTGCACACAGCAACAGCAATGTGATAATGAGCAGATGTTATTTTGTGACTCCGTCAGTACTCCACTGGTTGTGACAGTCTTGATTGTTATGCTCAACTCCCGGACTGGGAATTGAACCAGGATCCTTTCGACTTAGAAGTGAGAGAGCTACCAACAGAGTCCGAGTTGGCACTCGTATTTACATCAACAATCGGAGCTCAGGAATTACAAATTGAAAATTTGTAGATGGAAGCGAAGTTCAGTTGAAACTGAGGAGAACTGACAAAATGCAGGAAGGCATTAATCAAGTTGCAGAATGGGCAAGTAGACAGTAAATTAACTTAGGAAAGCGTGCAACGATATATTTAGGGAAATATAAGAGTTTAAAACTGGAGAAAGAGATCTGGGGATACAAATCACTAAAATAAAATAACTACGTCAGTTAATAAGGACATTAACATGCAGTGGGGTTAATTTCTGGAAGAATGGGATGGAGAAACTATGGTTAGACGAGACTCAGAATAATGTGTACAGTTTTGGTCTTCATATTGGAAAAACAATATGGAGGTACGGGGAGGAGGGGCAAATAAAGATTCACTAGAATGGCACCGACACTGAAAGGCTGCAACTATCTGGAAAGGCTAAATATGCCAGAACACTTTCCTAGAAAAGAGATGATTTGAAGAGTCATAAGATCATTGACCTGAAACGTTCACTCTGTTTTTCGTTCTCTATTCTGTGGCACTGCCCATCAGTCTTCTGATACCCAGGCGTGTAGAGTTTCCCCGCTCCACCCCAAACCTAGAGGAATTTGTCACTGATCAATTTATAAATTCACAAAGTGTAAGACAGTCATCATGGGCGGTATGGGGGCACAGTGGTTAGTACTGTTGCTTCACAGCGCCAGGGTCGGCGGTTCGTTTCCCGCTTGGGTCACTGTCTGTTTGGCATTCTTCACATGTCTGACTGGGTTTCCTCCAGGTGCTATGGTTTCCTCCCACAGTCCAAAGATGTGCGGGTTAGGTGGATTGGCCACGCTAAATTGCCTCATAGTGAGCAAAAATAGTTAGGTGGGGTTGCTTGGTTACGGGGATAGGGTGGAGGTGTGGCCATAGGTAGGGTGCTCTTTCCAAGGGCCGGTGTAGATGGGCTGAATGGCCTCTTTCTGCGCTATCAAACATGCCTCATTTTTCTAAGAAAAGCTTATGTCATTGAAGGCGGCAGGACAGGTGAAGAGAGCAGTTATTAAAGGATGCAGTATCGGGGCTTTATTGATCGGGGAATGGAGCAGGTATTTTCAAAGTGAGAGTCGCGACCCGCGGGTGGATCGCGGGTGGGTGTCGGGAAGGTCATGGAGCCGTCCGTCGCAGCATTCCCGATCGCGCAAATTCGCGCACAACAGCCGCATCAGCCGGCTTTTAACAATGACATCTGCGGGCGGCTTTGAAAATGACGGCCGGGACCTGATAAAAAAAGGCGGGCGCACTGCGCATGCGTGCCCGCTAATCGGTGTGCATGCACAGAACCACGTGAGAAGCACCGCCTCCTCCTGACATCAGCACGCTGACCCAGGAGAAGATTTTATTTTGAATTCATTGTAATCTTCTTGCCTGAAGTGAGACGGGGAACAGGTCATGCGCCCTGAACTCTGACGTCACGTGCTTTGGCCGTGATTGTGAATCCTCCATTTTGTCAGGAGCAAACAAGTAAATGAGGACCACGGAGGCTCACTTCTCGCATTAAAGGTCAGAGAAAATGGTGGGTCGCGAAGGTTGGCCGGCGTGGGTCACGAAGGTCAGCCGGCATGGGTCGCGAAGGTCAGCCGGTGTGGGTCACGAAGGTCAGCCGGTGTGGGTTGCGAAGGTCAGCCGGTGTGGGTTGCGAAGGTCAGCCGGTGTGGGTCACGAAGGTCAGCCGGCGTGGGTCGCGATGGTCGGCCGACGTGGGTCGCGAAGGTCGGCCGGTGTGGGTTGCGAAGGTCAGCCGGTGTGGGTCGCGAAGGTCAGCCGGTGTGGGTTGCGAAGGTCGGCTGGCGTGGGTCGCGATGGTCGGCTGACGTGGGTCGCGAAGGTCGGCTGGTGTGGGTTGCGAAAGTCGGCCGGTGTGGGTTGCGAAGGTCGGCCGGTGTGGGTTGCGAAGGTCGGCCGGTGTGGGTTGCGAAGGTCGGCCGGTGTGGGTTGCGAAGGTCGGCTGGCGTGGGTCGCGATGGTCGGCCGACGTGGGTCGCAAAGGTCGGCCGGTGTGGGTTGCGAAGGTCGGCCGGTGTGGGTTGCGAAGGTCGGCTGGCGTGGGTCACGAAGGTCGGCCGGGTTGGGTCCCGAAGGTTGGCCAGTTGGTAAAAATGGGTCCCCGGAAAATAGTTTGAAAAACGCTGGCATGGAGTACAAGAGCAAGAAGATTATCCAAGAACTTATACAAGACACTAGTTAGACCTCAACTGGAGTGTTGTGTACAGTTCTGGGTGTCACAGTATAGGAAGGATATGGACACATTGGAGAGGGTGCAGAAGAGGTTTGCAAGAATGGTTCCAGGGATGAGAAACCTAAGTGATGAGGACAGATTGGAGAGGTTGGGACAGTTTTCATTGGAAAGGAGAAGGCTGAGAAGAGATTTGATAGAGGTGTTCGAAGTCATGAGGAGGCTAGACAGAGTAGACAGGGAGAAACTGTTCCCTCTCGTAAAAGGACTAGTGGGCACAGATATAAAGTGATTTGCAAAATAAACAAATGTGATAGGAGAAAAGTATTTTTCACACAGCGAGTGGTTCAGATCTGACTGCCTGGAAGTGTGGTGGAGGAAGATTCAATCGAGGCATTCAAAATTTAGAAGATTATTTGAAACAATGTGCTGGGGTGTGGAGAAAAGGCTGGAGAATGGCACTAAGTCACGATGCTCATTTGGAGAGTCAGTGCTGATACAATGGGCCGAGTGGCCTCCTTCTGTACTTTAACAATTCTCTGATTCTCATCTTATTTGTGCTCCATAATTTGGAGGCATTTTTTCTTGTAGTAACACATTTGTAGTAATGGGCGCACGGTAGTACAGTGGTTAGCACTGTTGCTTCACAGCGCCAGGGTCCCAGGTTTGATTCCCGGCTTGGGTCACTGTCTGTGCAGAGTCTGCACGTTCTCCCCATGTCCGCGTGGGTGTCCTCCCACAAGTCCCAAAAGACGTGCTTGTTAGGTGAATTGGACAAGGGGCTGTTTAGCACAGGGCTAAATTGCTGGCTTTTAAAGCAGACCAAGGCAGGCCAGTGGCACGGTTCAATTCCCGTAACAGCCTCCTCGAACAGGCGCCGGAATGTGGTGACTAGGGGCTTTTCACAGTAACTTCATTTGAAGCCTACTCGTGACAATAAACAATTTTCATTTCATTTTTTTTCATTTCATTCTGAATTCGCCCTCTGAGTACCCGAACAGGCGCCGGAATGTGGCGACTAGGGGCTTTGCACAGTAACTTCATTGCAGCGTTAATGTAAGCCTACTTGTGACAATAAAAATTATTATATACTTGAATGTACACAGCACCTCATCACAGCAACATTTCAAAATACTTCACGTAACAGAATGACTTTGGGTAAAGTTTCGATTTTGGGGGATTTTTGACTAAAACGTGTGTGGAATTTCACTGGTTAGGTCACAGCTCGAGGGCACGATTCACCCGTAAAATTTCCAAGTCCGATTTCAGGCACATTTGGCGGGTGTCTCACGGCAGTGCCAAGATTGACACCGCTATTCAACAGCACTTTGCCGTTTTTTGGGACCTCGGGGAGTTTAACACCTAAAGGGATTTCCTGCACTGGGAGGATGAATCGCGCCCAGAAGGTTTTCCATGAACCCAGGCAAATTGAACAGCATCCTATCATGTAGTTGTTCGTTTTTAATTTTCCTATTAAAAAGTATTCCTTGCTTTATTTAAGGCCGGTAACCTGGTGCGGTTTCATTAATAGAGTGAAAAATGGGTTGATCAGCCTAAATAATCATTTTTAATTAGGGCGTCCGGACCTTTGCCTATGAGTAACCTGATCTAAAATCACTGATAATTACTATTTTTTAAAAACTGTGCTGAATCATTTAATAGTTTAATTGGTATTTAGTCGTCTTAGGAAAATGAATATTATTTGCTATAAAAAAATTTAAAAGGTGCCAGCTAATGCTTCTGCAGCTTGCAATTTGAAAGGTCAACCTAAACCTAATTGGACTCAGCTGTAGTCACTGTTGTGTGAAAATTGGCGGCCATGTTTGCCTACACAAGGAAGGCTCTATATGTAGTGACGAGATAAATAACCACTTATTATGCTGTTGATGGTGTTAGTTGAGGGATAACTATTGCCCAGGAACTAAGAGAACCCTCTTGCCTTTCTCCATTTATTGCCATTGGAGCTATATCCGTTACTGAAGAGATGGAGGCCTCGCCTTAAAATCTGACCCATCAGACACCCTCTCTTCATTTTTGCTTCCTCTGTTTTAAAAGCCTGAAACCGGTGGTCTGGCATGGGGCTTGAACCCACCAACCTCTGTCTTAGAAGTGACAGTGTTGCCACTGCCAAGAAAGTAAACAATCGTGAGATTGGGGCCTGAAAATTCTTCCAGCAAAGATGGTGGATGGGGAGAAAGTTGGGGGGGGGAGGAGATATACAGAGTGTCAGAGTTAGTAAATCAGAGGCAATGGATGGAACATCGTGCTGGATGGCAGAGGTAGGGTGGGTAGTACCAATGAGGCGAATGACTGATTCATTTGTTTTTGTTGGTGGCCTTATTTCAGAGAGAAATGTTGGCCCGGCCAATTGGCAAAACCATTGCTCCTTTATGAATATTGCAACTGACCGTTAGTGACTAAAAGAAGAGACAGACTTTGCTTCATTCCAACGTCTTATCCAAGGGACAAAGTTGCTGAATATAAGGACTGATGCACTATCAATTAAGCAAAGACGAGAGTAGGATGCAATCGAGGCTTTATTACACTGAGATGTGTGGCCTCCGACAGCAACTGACGAAATGGCTGCTGTACGGGGAGCACACATATTTATACTCCGCCTATTGGGCGGAGCCAGCAGGCAGGGATCTACCTCCGTACCTGTAGTACAGGGGTCTTACCTTAAAGCACCTATATTTACAATATATACATCAGTGGTGACTACCACATTAACCCCCTGTTAAAAAAATGAGTCCAGCGAGGGTGGTGGAGAAATATATACAGAACGTTGTGTTTAAAATTACAGATAATATTACAAATTCAGGCAGTCCGGTGCCTTGATCTGCCATCGAGACGCCGCAGTGTTGGTGGCCACTCAGGCGGCGGCTTGGTCTTCGGTGACTCCGGGAGCGTGTCGAAATCCTCTTCATCCCCGGGTGGGAGTAGAGGGAGGACGGATTGTCCCAGAGCGGGGGCTGCGGTGGGGTGCGCCAGGGGAAGGGAGGGTGGCGCTAGGGTAGAGGGGGGTGTGTGTGTGGAACCAGCTGGTGCCAGGTCCCTGAGGGAGACTGTGTCTTGGCGGCCGTCGGAGTATGCTACGTAAGAGTACTGCGGGTTGGCGTGGAGTAGCTGTATTTTCTCAACCAACGGGTCCGCCTTGTGGAGTCGAACGTGTCTACGGAGGAAAACAGGTCCTGGAGCTGCCAGCCATGTTGGGAGTGAAACCCTGGAGGTGGACTTCCTAGGGAAAGCAAAGAGACATTCATGGGGGGTTTCATTAGACGCGGTGCACAGGAGTGACCGAATGGAGTGAAGGGCGTCGGAGAGGACCTCCTGCCAGCGGGAGGCTGGGGGATGTCTGGACCATTGGGCCAGCTGGACGGCCCTCCAGACCGTCCCATTCTCCCGTTCCACCTGCCCGTTTCCCCTGGGGTTGTAGCTGGTCATCCTGCTCGAGGCAATGCCCCAGCAGGTATTGGCACAGCTCATCGCTCATGAATGAGGGTCCCCGGTCTCTGTGGACGTAGGCGGGGAAGCCGAACAGAGTGAAGATGGTGTTGAGGACTTTGATGACGGTGGCAGACGTCATATCGGGGCATGGGACGGCAAAGGGGAATCGGGAGTATTCATCAACCACACTGAGAAAGTACGTGTTCCGGTTAGTGGAGGGGAGGGGCCCTTTGAAGTCCACGCTGAGACATTCAAAGGGGTGGGAGGCCTTCACCAGGCGCGCACGGTCTGGCCAGTAGAATTGCGGTTTACACTCCGCGCAGACCTGGCAGTCTCTGGTGATCGCCCTGACTTCCTCGATTTAGTAGGGCATGTTGTGGGCCTTGATGAAATGGTAAAAACGGGTGACCCCTGGGTGACAGAGGTTGTCGTGCAGGGTCTGGAGTCGGTCCACTTGTGCGCTGGCACATGTACCTCGGGATAGGGCATCGGGGGACTCATTGAGCTTACCGGGGCGATACAGAATCTCGTAGTTGTAGGTGGAGAGCTCGATCCTCGATCCTGAGTAAATGGCTGCTGTACGGGGAGCACACATATTTATACTCTGCCTACTGGGCAGAGCCATTAGGCAGGGATCTACCCCCGTACCTGTAGTACAGGGGCCCTACAGAAAAGCACCTATATATACAATATATACATCAGTGGTGACTACCACAAGAACTAAGAGGATTAGTAGGCCATTCAGCCCCTCGAGCCTGCTCTGCCCTTCCATAAAATCCTGTCTGTTCCGATTGTGACCTCAACCGCACTTTCCTGCCTTTCCCTCATAACCCTCAACTCTCTTTTCGATCAAAATTATATTTTCCTCAGCCTTCAATCACTGACCCGGCCTCCATTCTTCTCTGGGGAAGAGGATTTCCCAAACTAGCCAACCTCTGAGAGAAATAAATTCTCATCTCAGTCTTAATAATCTTTATTAATGTCACAAGTAGGCTTACATTAACACTGCAATGAAGTTGCTGTGAAAATCCCCCAGTCGCCACTTGGGACACTCCTAGTTTTTAAACTGTGTTCCCTGGTTCTCGACTGCCCCACAAAGGGAAACACTCTCCTGGTATCCACTCTGTCCATTTCCCTCAGGAAATTTGTTTCAATAAGATCACTTCTCATTGTTCCAAACTTTCTTAAATAAAGAGACCAAGGGCAGAATTCTCTGAAAATGGGGCTATATGCCCCCACGCCCGCGAGAAAACGGGTGAAAATCACTCTGGACTTACCAGGAGAAAGTCCAGGGTGATTCTCCGTTTTGCAGGGGGCTAGCAGGGCCCCGGAGTGCTCCACGCAGCTCCGAATGCCGACATGAGGCTCTGCACCTCCAGCTGGAGGTCTGTGCATGCGGCAGCGACCCCGTACAACAGGGCGGACCCACACAGCAGACCGGCCCTGACAATATGGCTCCCCCCCCCCCCCCCACCAGATCACGCGAGCGCCTCAGCAATGCCCACCTGAAACTGGGGCAAGCTCCGCAGCGCCACGGCCATTAACATCTGAGAGCGGGACATGTCCCGCAGCACCTCATCAAGGTCAGTCTGGCAGACATTCTGTCGAGACCTTCAATCATGTCCACCACCAACTGCGCAATGCCTTGGACACCTTCACTAATGGTCTGATGTCATGTGCCAGGCTCTCAACTGCGGACGCCACCCTGGAAGTGTTGGTCTCGGTGCCATGCATTTCCGGTAACATCCCCTGCACCGTAGCCTCTGGGACTCCTCCATGCAGCCATGGATCTGCTGGAGTGACACTGACATCTCCCTCTGAATGTCCCGACCACTCCCTATCGACTCCATCAGCTCCGGGAATACCGCTTCCACAGGCTCAGCATCTGCTGGGACCCAGCTGGGCCCAGGGATCCAGCAAACCTCCGACTGCTGTCTCGCCTGGAAGTTCCTGCTTCCACCGGATGTACATCAGCAGCAGTGTGGTGCTCACCGGATTGTGCCCCAGAAGCCTGTCCACTAACACTTCCCACCGAGGTGGGTGTATCTGCGCTGGTGGAGGGTGGGGATGACAGCTGTGATGCCTCGATCCTGTCTTCCTCGGAGCTCCCCTCTGCGGTGGTCTCCTGGGAGGCTGCAGAGGGGACCACCCGGGATGGGCAGGCACCATCGGCTGGACGACCTGCGGGAGAATGGATGTGTGGTCAGTGGGAGGGATGGGTCAGTCAGTAAGGCAATAACAACTCATGTTTGACCGGTCCTCCGGGTGGAGCCTGGTCGATCCTCACCTCTGTGGTGTCTGCCAGCCTCCGCGTGGGTGACCGATCTGTCCTCGACCACACCCGTCACCTCCAGGGCCCGCTCTTTGAAGGAGGTGAGGATTCTTAAGTCTGGCACCCGCCGCCAGTCTGGGTCCTCTCCCGGCGATCAGAGGAGAGCTTTTCCTGAGGATATAGAGAGGGTATCGTTAGCCACACACGTGGTTCATAGTGGTGGGAGGGGGGATGTGAAGGAAGGATTGAGGGGGTTGATGGGAGGGGGGTGAAGGGAGGGTTGGGGGTCGCATGGAGAGTTGAGGGTGAATCCTTGCCTGGGGATGGAAAGGTCCCGGGGGGAGGCGGTGTGGGGCGGGGGTAGGGGGTGTGCGTTAGTGTCTTCTCAGTCGTGCTGCCCGGCGTAGGTCATTGACCTTTTTTGGCACTGGAGGTCAGTCCTGGTCACACTCCCGAAGATTACAGTACCACCAACTCGTTCCAGGCCACACTGCCTGCCTTGCGGCTGACCCTCCAAGACCCTCAGGGGAACATGACATCTCTCCTGGCCTCCATTGCGTCTAGGAGTCTCGTAAGGTCTGCATTCCCGCATTTTAGGGCAGGTCTCCTGGGCACCAATGTTGCGAGCTGGCTGGGTTGGCTGAGCAAATGCTGCTAAAGTGCTGCTCAACCTTTTTAGCGGGGGGGCTGGTGAGTGCGGTGTCGACGAATCGGCTGGCGAGCCTTCATTGATGGCGAGAATCCCGTGGGACCTCGTTAAGTGGACCAATTACCGTTGAATAGCAATAACGGCCTCGCTGCGCTGAGCGCTGGGATGCTCGCGATAGTTCCTGCTCGCTACCGCACTTAGAAATATTTCTGGTGAATCATGCCCCTGAAGGCTTCCAGT
>NC_052146.1:16865429-16952929 GCF_902713615.1 Scyliorhinus canicula
CCTTTGTTACCAGATTCCAGATTGACCCTCTTATGAACTGAACTGATTCCTCCACACATCTTCTCTCCTAAGTAGTGCTACTCTCCCTATGCTTCACCTGATGCCTGTGCCTATGTATTTATATTGTGTATCTATTGTATGTCCTGTGTTTTTTCACGTATGGAATGATCTGTCTGAACTGTATGCAATGTCATGATATGCAAACATGCAACCAATGAACACTCAGAATAGGACACAACCAATGGGCAGTCAGGACACTCAGAGGTGGCATCACCACAAGGGGGCATGACATAAACACTATAAAAGGGATGAGGCGCTCACACCCTGCCTCTTTCCACAGACAGATATCTAGAGAGTTAGACAGGGTTGATCAGCAGCATCACACCCCAGCACGTGGCTTCGAGCAAGCTGGTACAGTCAGACTGAGTTACTACAGTTAGATTAGCAGAGAATCGAACTCATTTGAGAACTGTGTTAATAGTTCAATAAACACGTTGAACTTATTTCAGAGTCCGGAGCATCCTTTAATTAAGACTGCATCAAGTAGCAGCCTGTGTTATCCGAAGCAGCATAACATAATACGCAAAACAATACTTTTCACTGGACCTCGATACACATGACAGTAAATCCAAATCCAAATTTAACATTACACCTCAGTGATCCTTGTTGCAAGATGGTTGCAGAGAATATTGGAAGTTGAGTTATGAAATGGTCTTTTAAATGTTGACTGGCATCTCCGTAACCCAGGTTTTCCTGTTTCTTTTTCAGAAAATCGATTGCATGTTCAAAAAGAAAGGACTGAGTTATAAAGTTACTGCCTGTGGGTTCAGAGACAGTAGTTCCTCGTTCAATGAATGGCTCACTTTATTACCCCAGTATTTGCACATGCAGAACTGGCAATCAATACACTGGGAGATAAACCAATTTAAAGGATTCTGATTGCTTTCAAGATTTATTTGTTTTAAATAAAATATTAATGGCATCAGGTTACTGATGTTTTTAGCATTTTACATAATAATAGATCCTCGGCCAATCTGGCATGAGGACAATTATCTAAAATGCTCTGCATTATGGAGTGATTAGATGAGGTCAGTGTGTATGAAAATGTACTTTCATATTTCATGCTGTATCTTAATTAGTTTTGCCTTTCTTTTTGACAAGACAGGTGTAATAATAAATTCCTAAGTGTTGTTTATTGAAAAGTGCCTGGTTAAAGTCTCTTTTATTCTGGGTCTAACAGTCATGAGGGTAAACAACCAGCCATTTTGTTTAGTCAGGCTGTGAACCACTCCCATCCTGGTCATAACACACGTGTCATCTCAAAAACCCTGGGCGGGATTCTCCGTTTTGCCGGCGCCCAGTGGGGTTTCCCGACAGCGCGGGGCTGCCCCACAATGGTAAACCCTATTGACCGGCCGGCGTAACGGAGAATCCCGCCAGCGAGTCAGGGCTGAAATGTGGCGCGGCGGAGCGGGGAATCCAGCCCAGGGTTTTCCGATTTTGCACAATCCATCGCTTAAAGCTACTTCGAGTCACATCGGAAATACCTGCTGACCTTTCCTCAGTTATTCCTGGGGGTTCATTCTCCTGCTGTAGTTACCCAATTCCGGTCATCTGCTGGAGCGAATTCCTTTTGCCTGTTGATCTTCTTTTGTATTTGCTAAAACCTGCACAAGGCCCAAGGGATCGGGCCAATTTGGCTCCCAGTGAGCCTCGTGGAGAATGAACTACCCCGCTTGGGGGGGGGGGGGGGGGGGGGAGGAGCTGTCTCATCAGCAGAGGAACAAACCTGGACATACAAACCCCGGCCTAGGTGTGAGGTGATACACTTTGGAAGGAGTAATTTGACAAGGAAGTATCCAATGAATGGCCTGACACTGGGAAGTTCTGAGGGCCAAAGAGACCTTGGCGTGTTTGTCCATAGACCTCTGAAGGCAGAAGGGCAGGGTTTTTTTAAATTTTAAAGCAGCCAATTCTTTTTTTTTTACAATTAAGGGGCAACTTGGCATGGCCAATCCACCTACCCTGCACATCTTTGGGTTGTGGTGGGTGAGACCCACTCAGATAGGGGGAGAATGAGCAAACTCCACACTGTATTGAGCTGGGGCCGGGATCGAACCCAGGTCCCCGGCGCCGTGAGGCAGCAGTGCTAACCACTGTGCAACCATGCCGGCCTTGAAGGGCAGGTTAATAGGGCGGTGAAAAAAGGCATATGGGACACTTGCTTTCATCAATCGGGCATAGATTACAAAAGCAGGGAGGTCATGATGCAGCTGTGTAGACCTTTGATGAGGCCACAGCTGGAGTACTGTGTGCCGTTCTGGTCGTCACATTATAGGGAGGATGTGATTGCAATGGAGGGGGTGCAGAGGCGTTTCACCAGGATGTTGCCAGATATGGAACATTTAAGTTATGAAGAGTGGTTGGAGAGGCTTGGGCTGTTTTCACTGGAGCAGAGAGGACTGAGGGGCGGCCTGATCGAAGTGTACACGATAATGAAGTGCATGGACAGGGTGATCGGGGCAGCTGTTCCCCTTAGTTGAATGGTCAGTTACGAGGGGACACAAGTTCAAGTTGAGAGGCAGGAGCTTTAGGGGGGATTTGAGGAAAAACATTTTTATCCAGAGGCTGGGACAGTCTGGAACGCACTGCCTGGGAGGGTGGGAGAGGTGGGTTGCCTCACATCCTTCAAAAAGTACCTGGATCAGCACTTGGCACGTCTTAACATTCAAGGCTCTGGGTCAAGTGCTGGCAAGTGGGAGTAGGTAGGAAGGTCAGGTATTTTTCCTGTGTCGGTGCAGACTCGATGGGCCGAAAGGCCTCTTCTGCGCTGTATTATTCTGTGATCAATCCAGGCTTCTGAATTAATAGTCCAGCAAACACTGTGCTGGAAATGCTGATTTGAATACGCAGTATTAAAATTGGTGATTTACTTTTCTTTTGATCTGTAATTTTATTTCTCTCCTTGGTGACCATGGAGACATTTGGCCTCCCTCAGTATCAGTTGGAAACCATCAAAAGGCATCAATCACCTTGCGGCAGCAGGCAGAGTGGCTTCACTGGCAACATGGTTTTAATTCCAGTCCATGGCAATGATTGCAAATGCCTGCAAGTGAATTGCTCTGTAACCCCCCCCCCCCCCCCCCCCCCCCACACACACACACCCCCTGTGCAAGTTTCTACCCCGCTGTGAGACGAGCTGGAGTGAGATGACCTTGAGGTGGAGGAAACGGGAACAGCTCGTATCCAACTTCACGATTTGTGAATCACCAACCTGGAACTGTGACAAGAGGGGCACGCAGCCATAGCAACCGTCAACGGGAGCAGATTAGATTCAAATTAAAATTAAAATTAGCACAGCCGTAACGGGGCACCTGGCGCTGCGTCAAAGTGTTAGCCGCCAATGACGTTCCGCAGTGATCTTTTTTTAAAGGCACGCAACGAGCCCCAGCAGCAAACTCTCCCAGCAATTTTTCAAATGGATCGCAACTGATTCTGCTGAAATTAAAGCCGGTGGCTGCGGACGCTGGAATCTGAAACAAGGTTAGAAAGTACTGGCCAACCTCAGCAGGTCTGACAGCATCGGCGGAGAGAGACGGGAGCTGATGTTTTGAGTCTGGGTGACTGTTTGTCAAAGATTGTCCAGGATTTTCTGTTTTAGATTCTGCTAAAAAAAAACATCAGCCTGAGTTGGAACAAAGAACAAAGAAAAGTACAACACAGGAACTGGCCCTTCAATGGTCCCAAAATTTGTCAGAGTGTCAGGATCAGACTGAAAACCGCCGTGCATCCTTCCAGTTGAGCAGCTGAGTTTTCTCTCCAGATTCCCTGGTGTGGCGATATGCATCACTGTCATTACACAAGGGGTTAATGTAGATACACTAAATAAACACTAGAGGGAGCACCAGAGACATCATGACACACAGACATTCAACCAATAGGTCAGTAAGTTAGGACACGACCAATGGGCATTCAAGACACACCCAGAGGTGACACTACCACAAGGGGGCTACCCGTATAAAAGGACAGGGCACACACGCTCTTCCTCTTTACATAGGCGACACTTGGAGAGACAGGGGCAGATCAGGAAGCACCACACCCACCTCGTGGCTTAGAGCAGACTGGTTAGTTAGATTGAGTTACTATAGCAAGATCAGCAGGCGAGTCGAACCCAAGTAGGAGAATTCAATAAAAGTTCAATAAATGTGTTAAACCTATCTCCAAGTCTGAACCTTCCTTTGTCAGAGTATACTTCAAGGAAGCAGCTTATGCTACGTGAAGAAGCATAACACACCTGGCACTCAGTGCGCTGAGAATCTGGGGCGTGGTTTGTACCGTGACTCTGGTGGAACCTGATAGAATCAGCCAGATCTTCTCTAAAGAAATCGCACACCATCTTTAAAGGGCCTTCTGAGCTGAAAATGAACTCCCCCCCCGCCCCCTTCACCTCCCCAATAACACAGAGGACCCCCCCCCCCGCCCCCTTCACCTCCCCAATAACACAGAGGACCCCCCCCCCCCCCCCCCCCGCCACAGGCATTGTAGCATTTCCTCCACCCCTACTGGCATCGGAGCACACCCACACACCCACAAGCATCAGGGCACGCTTCCCCTGCCACACATCAGGGGCACCCCCCCCCCCCCCCATAGTGCTCCCTAGCGGCCCTGCTCTGGAACCTCCACTCTGGCACTGTCACACTGGCACTTCCAGGTTGTCACTTCTAGGGACAGTGCCTGGGTGGCAGGGGGCAGTGACAGGGTACTCCCTGGGCATGTCCCTCACCAACTGGGATCTACACTTACCTCTGCGCCCCTGGCATGGTCATCGCGACTGGGTTTCATTTTTGAAAACTAGTCGCGATTGGTGCCGGCGTGATGTCATGCCGGTTGGGTGGAGAGATGAGTTGAGGGTAGATGTAGCGGCATCAAGCCCACTAATGATTTAATAACACAGGCAAATCATACTCGCGCCCTTCCTGAACATGAACCTGATCGCATCACCGACGGGGATTGGTGGGGAGATCGCAAACGCAAATCTCGCTGGCGTAAATCCTGTTTTTAGCCTCTGGCGAGATTTAATAATAACAATAATAATCTTTTATTGTCACAAGTATGAAGTTACTGTGAAATTCCCCGAGTCACCACATTCCGGCGCCTGTTCGGGTACAGAGGGAGAATTCAGAATTCTCAGCTTGCACGGGAATTGAACCCGCGCTGCTGGCCTTGTTCTGCATCACAAACCAGCTGTCCAGCCCACTGACCGAAACCAACCCCTATTTAGTGGATATTCCAGGATTTGCACCCACGGCTAAAGCAGACACTGAATCGCGTTACTTGTTTCTCTCTCCACAGATGCTGTCTGGCCTGCTGTGCCTTTCCCCCGCTATTTTGCTTTTTCTATTAGCTTCTGCGAGAGCTCGTCTGTTTGACTCTGGCCTTGAAATAAACTTCTATCTTTTATGCAAGCACAATTCAATGTTGTTCTTGAGAACGCAGCGCTCCCAGTCCCACCCTGGAGTATCCGATTAAATTTCCTGCTCAAGTCTCTGGGATGGGACGCCCGATGATTTGGCGCGGAGGCTGGAGTGCTACCCACTTAGCCAACGCTGAGGCCTACAAGAATTAATAAGCAGCGAAGCAATGGAGCGAAAAGGAGGTTAAATTCATCGAACGGCCTATACGGTCTGACGGGGCATTCTGGCTAAGTATCATCCACTGTCCTCATCCAGCATTCACCCACACACATCCAGAGATCACTGGGTAGCAATCAGAGTAAGAATTAGGATTGTTTCCCTCTGCTAATCCTGGATGCTGAGCTTAGTGCCTGGCTGCAGGCAAACGGAGCCGGCATGGACTATGGAATCAAAGTGTTCCTGCTCTGCAGTGAAATGAAATGAAAATCGCTTATTGTCACAAGTAGGCTTCAAACCAGGGGCTGGTTTAGCACAGGGCTAAACAGCTGGCTTTGAAAGCAGACCAAGGCAGGCCAGCAGCACGGTTCGATTCCCATAACAGGCACCAGAATGTGGCAACTAGGGGCTTTTCGCAATAACTTCATTTGAAGCCTACTTGTGACAACAATAAGCCATTTTCATTTTTCATTTAGGGGCAGCAGGGTAGCATGGTGGTTAGCATAAATGCTTCACAGCTCCAGGGTCCCAGGTTCGATTCCCGGCTGGGTCACTGTCTGTGTGGAGTCTGCACGTCCTCCCCCTGTGTGCATGGGTTTCCTCCGGGTGCTCCGGTTTCCTCCCACAGTCCAAAGATGTGCCGGTTAGGTGGATTGGCCATGCTAAATTGCCCGTAGTGTCCTAATAAAAGTAAGGTTAAGGGGGGGTTGTTGGGTTACGGGTATAGGGTGGATACGTGGGTTTGAGTAGGGTGATCATGGCTCGGCACAACATTGAGGGCCGAAGGGCCTGTTCTGTGCTGTAATGTTCTATGTTCTATGTTCTATTTCATTTTCAAATGAAGTTAGTGTGAAAAGCCCCTGGCACGACAGCTGGGCATTCAAGGTTAGTGAGGTTTTTCTGTCTGGAGCACTGATGATGGGCTGTTCTAAAGGGCATGGAAGGAGTTAATTATGCAAGAGCTGTCTCCCAGCCGAATGTTTTATAGCACCATCATCTGTTCGAACAGATTGTTTCACACGTTAATCCAAGCGAAAATACTCTTTACTGTGAAGTAAACCTGGAATTAAGTCTTGCCGGAGAGCACTCTTTGCTTTTTTCGGATGGCGCCGTCACCTGATCCCACAGCATTTCGGCAGTAATGGATTGAGGTTTTGGGGGATAAGGGGAGTGTGTTTCCTCCTCATCTCAGTTTTCCGTGGCACGGGTCACAGCTTCTTCACCCCAGCCGCCGCCATTTTGTTCGCGCGGAACCTGGTGCCTGACTGATGGCTGCTGGGTGAGACACCGTAATTGAAAAACAAAATACAAATGTTGTCATTGGCAGGCGGTGAGGGCGAAACTGTATTTGACAATAATCAGGAAGCAGTCGTGCCTGGCTGGGGTTGAATAAATATCAGCCTCAGGCCTCAATTAAATTACAGCCATTTTTCTCCCTCCTGATGAGTCAAGTAATTTTTAAATGCAAAATGGATTGAAGACAGCTGGCTTTGTTTCAAAGACGCCATCCGTTTCGATCCAATAAAGCCGCTTCTCGTTTTGAATCACTGACAAGCTCTGGGATTCGGGCAGAGTGTGTGAGCGTGACAGGTCACCCAGCATATGCTCACCAATTTTTTTTTTTTTTTTAAATAATTTTTATTCAAATTTTTCAACAACAAATTTTCTCCCAACAGTTAAAGTAAACAAGGTGTAAAACTAAACAGAAACAGAAAAAGAAATCCCCTCCCACTACAAAGTAATAAATTAATAGCATGGTGGTTAGCATCAATGCTTCACAGCTCCAGGGTCCCAGGTTCGATTCCCGGCTGGGTCACTGTCTGTGTGGATCTGCACGTCCTCCCCGTGTGTGCGTGGGTTTCCTCCGGGTGCTCCGGTTTCCTCCCACAGTCCAAAGATGTGCGGGTTAGGTGGATTGGCCATGCTAAATTGCCCGTAGTGTAAGGTTAATGGGGGGATTGTTGGGTTACGGGTATACGGGTTACGTGGGTTTAAGTAGGGTGATCATTGCTCGGCACAACATCGAGGGCCGAAGGGCCTGTTCTGTGCTGTACTGTTCTATTCTATTCTAACAATACAAGAAAGAAAAAAAAAGCAAACACACCGTCGCAGAAACAAACCCCTCACCCACCCCCCCTCACCCTTCCCCCCCTCACCCTCCCCTCCCCCCCCCCCCCCCCGACCCGGGTTGCTGCTGAGACTGACCACCCTCTACCCCTCTACCCCTCCGCCAGGAAATCGAGAAAAGGCTGCCACCACCGACCCCCGCAGGGCAAACTTAATCTTTTCCAGCCTGATGAACCCGGCCATGTCATTGATCCAGGCCTCCGGGCTCGGGGGCTTTGCGTCCCTCCACTGTAAGAGAATCCTACGTCGGGCTACTAGAGACGCAAAGGCCAATGTACCGGCCTCTCTCGCCTCCTGCACTCCCGGCTCCGATGCTACCCCAAAGACCGCGGGCCCCCAGCCCGGCTCCACCCTGGAATCGACCACCTTGGACAAAGTCCCCGCCACCCCCTTCCACACCCCTCTCCAACGCCGGACACGCCCAAAACATGTGGGTGTGGTTCGCCGGGCCTCCCGAACACCTCCCGCACCTGTCCTCCCCCCCAAAGAACCGGCTCAGCCTGGCCCCAGTCATGTGCGCCCTATGCAGCACCTTCAGCTGAATTAAGCTGAGCCGTGCTCAAGAAGAGGATGAGTTCACCCTCCCCAGGGCATCCGCCCACGTCCCCTCGTCAATCTCTTCCCCTAGCTCCTCCTCCCACTTTGCTTTCAGCTCCTCCACCGAGGCCTCCTCCTCTTCCTGCATCATCTGATAAATTGCCGAGATCCTACCTTCACCGACCCACGTCCCCGAGATATGCTCACCAATTGATGTGCAATGAGTGCCTCTCTCTCAGGAGAAACGTTACCCTGGGCAACTGACCTGTCCACATCCAGCTTTCCCCATGTCTAATTTATGTCGAATGAACCCTCTTGCAGTGAAATTTTGCTCCCTTTCCATCATTTCTTGTGATTTCTTCCCCCCCCCCTTATTTTCTTTTTTCAGACCCCTCTTTCTCCCCCTCCACAACCCCCGCCCCCCCCCCCCCCCCCCTGCAAACTGCCCTCTCCTCTTTTCATTTTTCAATCTCCTATATTCCGCTGTGCCTGATGAGTCACACTGAAGGAGATTACAATAACCACAAACTGTCCCTATCGCAGCTTCCCTGGTGAGGTTATTCCTTGCTGATAAGACTTGGCAGTGAGGGTTTGTGAATGTGTTGGGCTGTGTGACTGAGGGGGGCGAGGGGAAAGGGAGGCACAAACTAGTCACAGACCTGCCTCCTGTACAAAAGATAGGCTTGGATTTATACAGCACCTTTCACCACCCCACAATGTCCTAATACATTTTGCAGCCGATTCCCATTTGTTTTTTAGACATATTTTTATTGAAGGCATTTTTCATTTACACAGAAATACAAAAGCCAAACCTTGGCACCAGGAAACAAAACTAATAACCCACCAGCACTGCTGCCTCACAGCGCCAGGACCCAGGACCCAGGTTCAATTCCGGTCTTGTGTGGAGTTTGCACGTTCTTCCCGTGTCTGCGTGGGTTTCCTCCGGGTGCTCCGGTTTCCTCTCGCAGTCCAAAGATGTGCAGGTTAGGTAGATTGGCCATGATCAATTGCCCTTTAGTGTCCAAAAGGTTAAGTGGGGTTACGGGGATAGGGTGGAGGCGTGGGCTTAGGTAGGGTGCTCATTCCAAGAGCTGGTGCAGGCTCAATGGGCTGAATGGCCTACCTCCGCACGGTAGATTTTCTGATGTCTCCGCCTCCGGACTCCACCCCAGGCCCAGAATTTTGGACATTACATCCGGAAAACCCCTTCCAAAATCTCCTCAAGCTCAGACACACCCAAAACATACACACGCGGTTCACCGGCCCTCCCACACACAGCCCACACCTATCCTTCACCCCCGAAAAGAACCTGCTCATCCCCGAGACCGTCAGTGGGCTCTGTGCACCATCTGAAAATTGGATCACCCCCGGCGCACAGCTGGCGGTTTTGTTTGAAGCAGAGATATTGGCGAGAACACCAAAGAGAACTACCCCCCCCCCCCCCCCCCCCCCCCCCCCGAACTGCCTCACTGCTCTTTGAACTGTGCAGTGGGATCTGCTGGGTTCATTTGAGAAGGCAAAGCCTGGGCCTTTCATCAGAAAGACGGCACCTCCTACAGTGTAGCAGTCCTCAGCATTGATAGTAGTACATCAGTGTGAACCCACAACAATCTGAATCAAGACTCCACATTGTTTAAATGTCTCAGTGCCATTTGAACCACAGGACAGGGACATGAATTTAACAGGAAGTGTATTGTCTTGTAATGCTCTAGGTGTAGCATAAGCGGCTTCCTTGTGGTGCACTTGACAAAGGAAGGTTCAGACGTGGAGATAACTTCAACACGTTTATTAAACTATTTACACTTCTATTACTCAGGTTCAACACTACTGTTAAACCGACTATAGCTACCCAGACTGACTAACCAGACTGCTACAATCCATGTGGTGGGAGTGATATTGAGTCAACCCTGTGTCTATACTCACTGACTGTCTCCACTGGAAAGAGGCAGATTATGTGTGTGGTGTCCTTTATATATGAGTTGGTGTAATGCCCTCCTGTGGTCGTGTCACCTCTGTGTGTATCATGAATGCCCATTGGTCGTGTCCTATCTAACTGATCTATTGGTTGAGTGTGTGTGTGTGTGATGTCTCTGGTGCTCCCTCTAGTGTCGGTAGTCTACATGTATTTACATTAACCCCTTGTGTATTTACAGTGATGCACATCACCACATGTATCTTCAGCAATTTATAGGGCAGCACGTTGATGCAATGGTTAGCACTGCTGCCTCATGGCGCTGAGGTCCCAGGTTCGCTCCAGGCTCCAGATCACTGTCAGTGTGCAGTATGCACATTCCCCCGTGTCTGCGTGGGTTTCGCCCCCACAACCCAAAGATGTGCAGGTTGATTGGCCACGCTAAATTGCCCCTTAATTGGAAAAAATGAATTGGGTACTCTAACTTTATTTTTTAAAGATCTTCAGCAATTTATATATAAGTAAGTAAAGCCGCCATAATCCCAGATGACTGTATAAAAGCAAATTACTGCGGATGCTGGAATCTGAAACGAATGGGAAAATGCTGGAAATTCTCAGCAAGTCTGGCAGCATCTGTAGGGAGAGAAAAGAGCTAACGTTTTGATTCCGATGACTCTTTGTCAAAGACGTGGAGACGCTTAACGCTTAAACGCTGCTTCATCCCAGGCCCAAAACATTCATTCCAGGCTAAGCAGCGTTTCACTTGCATCGCTTCCAATTTGGTCTACTTCATTCGCTGCTCCCAATGTGGTCTCCTCTATATCGGAGAGACCAAACGCAGACTGGGTGATTGCTTTGCTGATCATCTTCGGTCTGTGCGCATTCAGGACCCTGACCTTCCTGTTGCTTGCCATTTTAACAAAAGACCCTGCTCCCATGCCCACATGTTTGTTCTCGGCCTGCTGCACTGTTCCAGTGAAGTGCAACGCAAACTGGAGGAAGAAAACCTCATCTTCCGGTTAGGCACACTACAGCCTCAACATCGAATTCAACAACTTCAGATGATCAGCTCTACCCCACCTCGACCCATTTGTTTTCATTTCATTTTAACTGTCTTTTACCATTTCTTTCTTTCTTAATATACCATTTAATTTCCCCTCCCCCCCCCCCCCAATCTTATCCACCTTTCCTTCACCTTTCTCCTCTTTGCTTCCCCCTTCCACCTACAGTTCATCCTCTAATGTTAGTTTCCCTGCTGTTTGACCTTTCACATCTTTTGTTCTCTCTGAGGACTGCCATTAACACTCTTTCTCCTTGGTATCTGTGGCCATTAGCACCCGGTTTCCCTGGGTTTCTGTGGCTATGACTCATCTTTCATTCTCACTCCACAGTATAAATATTTCCCACTTTCTCTGTCTGTTAGCTTTGACAAAGAGTCATCGAAAACGTTAGCTCTTTTCTCTCCCTACAGATGATGCCAGACTTGCTGAGATTTCCCAGGTGACTATAGACTCTTGTCCCCTTTGAGAGGGGGGGGAAGAGCTGACTGGTGGTGATTTTACCTGAGGGTCACCACTCCTCAGGTGAGGGGCGAGGTTGAGAAGGCGGGGCCTTCATGAATAACCTCAGCCGGTACGGGAATTGAACCCACGCTGCTGGCCTCGCTCTGCATCACAGACGAGCCGTCCAGCCAACTGAGCTAAACCAATAAAAATATATGCTTCAGAATTCACTTAATGTAAATTTTTCAAGAGCACAGTGAGTGCCTCATTACTTAGTAAACAGATTTATTTTCAGCAGGCAGGTCCGAAGGTTTAATCCATGAGCAGCATTATTGCTGCTGAAATATTGATAGTGGAGGAGCAGCTGCTGAGTGCATTATTGTGACAGAGTTGGCAGACCAAAGAAATCTGCAAAGGACCATGTAAAAAAAAACTGCAACATTTTCTTTAACCTTGGAAGCCTTCCCTCTTACCCCACTCTGCCCCTGAAGGACAGGGAGTTGCTTGATCAGGTATGGTTGGCAAATAATGAAATTCCTCTCTGGCCCAGTGGGCTAAACAGCTGGCTTATAATACAGAACAATGCCAGCAGCGCGGGTTCAATTCCCGTACTGGCCTCCCCGAACAGGCGCTGGAATGTGGCGACTAGGGGCTTTTCACAGTAACTTCATTGAAGCCTACTTGCGGCAATAAGCAATTATTATGGGGCTGGTTTAGCTCACTGGGGGGGGGGGGCTGGTTTAGCTCACTGGGCTAAATCGCTAGCTTTTAAAGCACACCAAGCAGGCCAGCAGCACGGTTCGATTCCCGTACCAGCCTCCCCGGACAGGCGCCGGAATGTGGCGACTAGGGGCTTTTCACAGTAACTTCATTGAAGCCTACTCGTGACAATAAGCGATTTTCATTTCATTTCATTTTCAATTACTCCTGTCAGTCTGAATGGGGCATTAGCAGGCTATCCGTTCTCCAACTTGATGGTAGCCTCACCGCCTGTGATTTTCATGACACAATACTGCGGGTGCTGGAAATAGGAAATGTAAATAGAAGATGCTGGGGGGAAAATGAGCCAGTCAGGCAGCACATGTGGAGAGAGAGGCGAGTATGAGGGAAAGCACAAAGATTCACTCCGTCAACGGGCTAGGTTGTTGGTTTCGTCCCACCCCTGGGACATTTCTGTGGGGGTGGGACTGGCAGCCAAAAGGCTGTCTTCCCACAGGCAGCCTGCAGCCAATTATAGATCCCAACCAGCAAATCGATGCCCATTTTCAGTGACAAGCCAGTCTGCCTGCAGGCACCCCCACAAGGTGTCAAGGACTAGGCCAGCTGCCTGGGGTCAACCTCCCAGTACCAGTCCACGGGGGCCAATGCTCCAAGCAGGCTTTGAGGCCTTCCCTGCCTGCTTGATCATTGTTCCGCATCCGCAATGGTGGCCTAGCCGTTGAGGCAATTTTCATAATTTAAACGTTTTAAAATGTGCGGAGAGGCTGCCTCAAAATGGTGTCTCTCTCTCTCTCTCTCTCCATCATATTTTAAATAGCAAGCTGCAGGTTCTGCCTGATAATTGGGCCTCAAGCCAGATGGTGAAGTGAAATGAAAATGAAAATGGCTTATTGTCACGAGTAGGCTTCAAATGAAGTTACTGTGAAAAGCCCCTAGTCTCCACATTCCGGCACCTGTCTGGGGGAGGCTGTTTCGGGAATCGAACCGTGCTGCTGGCCTGCCTTGGTCTGCTTTCAAAGCCAGCGATTTAGCAATTTTCTTTTCTTAATTGTCCCTTTAGTTACCGACTACAGCACTGCATATTCTGTCACCTACCTACTAAATCACACACAGTCCCAGCAGTCCCTCTTCGTGTGCGCAAGGCACTTAATCAACCAATACCCTGCATCTGTCTATCCTTAATCTTAACAATACAACTAACATGACATTAACACATCTAGCCTGTAAGGCCTCCAATTGGCCCTCCATGTTGCAGTCCTTTATTGGGTGGCATGTCCACCCTCCAGCCAGTAATTGGCCAATTCAAGGATACTCACTGCGAGGTAACTGTTTCCCACACAATATGGTGTTGTGGCCTCATTTGACCTCGATGGCAGGGCCCCGGCCCAAAAGGCAAATGTTTCAGGTCAGTGGCCGCAGTTAATATGACTGATCAGAACATCAGTGAGACTTCAGGTCCAATTGCTGTATTAAATAGCGTTGTGTTAATTAGGACCGTTAAAGTATGAATGGTGTCGGAAGGTTGCCTCCAAATAGGGTTATCTCATGGTTATTTCTACTGGTGGTGATCAAGACAAGTGCAAAGATTAGGAATGAATGTCAGCTCAGTGAATCTGCCACAGACCTTCAGACAATGATGGCGCCTCACAAGATAAATGGAGCATCAAGTCGTTAAGATTGTAGTTGACGAAGAACCAGACTGTAGTTAGCCTTTGGGCATGTCTAACTGCAAAACGGCTAACGATCCTCTCCCTTCGCATTTTGCTTCACTTTTTAATAAGTGACTGTTTAATGTGATAAACTCCCAAGTACAGCCTGGAGCCAAGTTGGCAGAAAGGACTATTTTAACTCTTTCCATTCCAGAATGTTAGCGCATCCTTGTCAGAGTATTTAAAAAACTGGACCTATTCTTGTTGTGTTGATTGGCCAGAGAAACATATCACAGTGACATCACAAGTAAGGGAAACAGGACACAAACACACACCAGGTTTGCACTGTCACATTGTGCACTGGAGCCAATCAAAGAATCCAGTCAATGGGCAGGATTCTCCGTTTGGGAGACGGTTGGCTGGATTCTCCGTTTGCCGACGCCGACATCGGCAAATCACGATTTACCATCACCTCGACAGCGGCAGTACCTTCTAGGAGGACTGAGCCAGGATAGTCCTTGCTGTTGCTCGGGTGTCCCAGGTTGTGTGGTGCCGCCCTGTTCCGCCAGCTGCCCACCAGTGCTCTGGGGACAGGTGGGGAGGGGGTGGGGTGGGGTGGGGGGGGGAGAGTCCGAGGTGCTGCGGTGTTCCGGCATCTGCCCTGCGGGAGTCACCAGCATGGGCCCCATCACCTCCTCCTCCCTCAGTGCGCCCGATGGTCCCTGGGCTACTCCATGGGACGGGGGTGTGAGCGGGGCTATCCCCTGAGCGCTGCCAGTCCTGAAGGCCTGCTCTGGTCTCGTCCAGGGTCCGCATGCTCGTGGCCATGGAGCACAGGGAGCGGACCATCTCCATCTGGCACTGCGCCATATTGCACTGTGAGTGCGCCACCACCTTCCGGCTTCGTGTCACATCAGCCAGTGACTGCGCCATTTCCGTCTGGGACTGGGTCACCTCTGCCACATGGTTGTCTGAAAGAGGGCAACCCTGTTCTGGGCTTAGGCCAGCGCCTGCACAGAATGGCCCAGGCCTTGGACATGCTGATCCATAGCCACGACTGTCACCCCCCAATGCCTCCAAAGTGGACGCCACCCGTGCGGTGTTGGCCTGGGTGGCATGCATGGTTGGCACCTCCTCCTGCTGCTGCACGGGGTTGGACTCCTCCAACTGCGCCTGCAGGTGCTGGATGCTCGCCGACATCCCCTCATGTAGTCCCTGTGACTGCATCTCCACGATCGATGGGACTGTCCGTTCCAGAGGCCCGAGACCCATCTGGATGGCAGCTAGTTCTTGAGGTCCGCCTGCCCTCCGACCGTCCGCTCCCTTGGATGTTCCTACCTCCACCTGCTGTACCGGAGCAGCTGTGTAGTGAGCACCAGATACTGTCCCAGGAGCCTCTTCACTACCATGCCCAACTGAGGTGAGTGTCTCTGGGATGGTGGAGGCTGTTGGGAGACAGCTGCAACGGAAAGTCAGTGCCGTCCTCCGACCCGAGCTCTAGGGTCACCACACTGTCAGGCGGAGGGCTGGTGTCTGAGCTGCTCTCCCCCTCACTGCTCGCCTCACGGGGAGCTCTGGCTGTGGCACTGGCTGGGGGCGGGGATGTCAGATGGACTCCCCCCATCACCAGCAGGTCCTGCAAGGCACAAGACAAGATGCATGATTAGACCACAGGCGGGGGGGGGGGGGGGGGGGGGGGCTGGGGCTGGGGTTGTGTGTGTGGGGGTGGTGGTGGTGTGGGGATGGTGTCGAGTAAGGGTGATGTGGGGGTAAGGGTGGTGTTGAAGTGAGGGTGGTGTTGGGTGTCCAGGAACCTAGAGATAAGGGATTGCAATCTGGCTTAAGTATCCTGCACCTAAAGGAAAGGGTAAACCAAGGGCAGCAGGGTAGCATTGTGGATAGCACAATTGCTTCACAGCTCCAGGGTCCCAGGTTCGATTCCCGGCTGGGTCAATGTCTGTGCGGAGTCTGCACGTTCTCCCCGTGTGTGTGTGGGTTTCCTCCGGGTGCTCCTGTTTCCTCCCACAGTCCAAAGATGTGTAGATTAGGTGGATTGGCCATGCTAAATTGCCCTTCGTGTCCAAAATTGCCCTTAGTGTCGGGTGGGGTTACTGGGTCATGGGGATAGGGTGCGAGTGTGGGCTTGGGTAGGGTGCTCTTTCCAAGAGCCGGTGCAGATTCGATGGGCCGAATGGCCTCCTTCCGCACTGTAAATTCTATAAGATCTCGATTCCTGATTTGCCACTCTGGATTGCTATCCCTTGCTCTATGTGTGGAGGTCAGCGACAATGGGATCAGACTCAGGTGTGGTGCAGTTGAAGCAATTGAATTACTTGCCAACACTAATAATTATTGATGAAGATCATTCAACGGGTGAGGTGCCAGAGAGTGGCACCCACTGAATCACATCCTGGAAGAGTCGACATGGGAGATTCCAGGCTCAATCCGGTGATCTCAGGCATCCATTACAGTTGCAGAGCGGGAGAGGGAGGGAGGGATTTAATAATTCCTGTGATGTGAGCAGCTTCCGTGAGGCCGGCAACTACTGCCCATCCCCATACAACTGAATAGCTTGCTCCCCCATTGAAGAAAGAACTGCATTGCTGTGGGTCTGGACACCGTGTATGGGAGGCAGATTTCCTTCCCTAAAGGGCAGTACCGAACCAGATTAATGCTTTCAAAATCGAATTTAAAGGTCACCATTACTGTGTCTAGCCTTTTAATGCCAGATTTATTTAATTATCTGAATTTAAATTCCCCAGCCAGAGGGTGGGATATTCTGTCTTCAGAATATGTCTGGATCACTAGTGCATAATCACTATGCAACCATACCCTCACAAATCAAGGCAAGACATAAAGAGTCAATTCCCTGGCTCGTCAAAATAGTGTCATGGGACCTTTGACATCCAGTCAAAAGATGTGCAGGATAGATGATTTTCCATGTTAAAAATTACCCTTAGTCTCCAAAGATAACCAACAGTGTAGCACCTCCTCAGTGTAGCACTGGAATGTTAGCCTGGATTTTGTTCTCACGTCTCTGGAGTGGGACGTCTGGCTCAGACGTGAGAGTGCTCCCTGTGGTAAATTGTATATTTTGGATCTATCCAGTGAAGGCACACCAGCTTATATGTGTGCAAGAGCTATATTCACAGTGCTTAAAAATGTCTGTTCCATGCTTCAACTCTAGATCCAGCTGTTTCTACTGTTTGTTTCCTTGTCCCAGAATCCACACCCAGGCTTATCCAGCACAGTGAGCGTCGATCAGTTACCAGACACACATAATCAAACAAAAGAACAATTGAGCACGACCAACTAAGTCGCTGCTCGTATTAGTTGGACAAGAACCGGGCCTATTTGTGCTGGTCAGTATTCACTGCCTCACACATGGCCAACGGCACAGGGGCAAATTGCCCATAAAAAGGTGGTGGCTTTAGGGAAAAACATAGGGAAGACGACTTGTTATAAACCCCCCACGGGGACGGCCCGATTGATGAAAAAAAAATGAAAATCGCTTATTGTCACGAGTAGGATTCAATGAAGTTACTGTGAAAAGACCCTAGTCGCTACATTCCGGCGCCTGTCCGGGGAGGCTGGTACGGGAATCGAACCGTGCTGCTGGCCTGCTTGGTCTGCTTTAAAAGCCAGCTATTTAGCCGAGTGAGTTAAACCAGCGGTCGTGGATCCCACCCCGGTGAGGGGTAGAGGCCCAATAGTGGGCTTGTTAATTCCCTGAGATAAAAGCCGTCCCATGAAGGAGTCAGCATTTCACGATAGTCCCGGTTGGGACATGGACTTTTACCTTCTTATTGTATTTCCTAGTGTGAGTAGGGAACAAACTATTTTTGCCTCTCCTTTTCGGGACTCCAAATTGACAATACAACTGGAAAACCGAGGGGTTCGAGTGCAAGCAAGCATCCAGCAGAGGGCAGCAGAGCGGAGCTACTGATTGGCTATTCCGGGGAGATTTGCATACGTGCAGTGCGGTCAGCCTAATTTGAAGGTGGTTTGTGAAGGGGCTGGTTTGTGAAGGGGCTGTTGTCAAGTGACAATTTAACCCGAAACACTTCCTCAGTGTTTCCCTCCCTACCCCCTCCTCTAACCAAAAAGAAAACAACCGTGGTTGTCGGGAAGGTAAGTTTATCTCTTTAAAAACTTACCTTGAAGGGTGACATCACAGCAAAGCAGTGACCTGATTGGCTGGCTCCAATTAGCAGTTGCTGGGAGAAATTTAACTCTTCGTGTGTTGGTGAGTATTGTGATTGGTATGTAAAATCTTTATTCCTTTCACTTATTCATTATTTGATACTATATTTGTAATCAGTTAAGGTAAAGGGTAAAAATGGCAGGAGATCCCAGACCTGTGTTATGCTCCTCGTGCGCAATGTGGGAGTTCAGGGACGCGGCCGATGCCCCTGACTTCTTCATGTGCGGGAAGTGTGTCCAGCTTCAGCTCCTGTTAGACCACATGACGGCTCTGGAGCTGCGGATGGACTCACTTTGGAGCATCCGCGATGCTGAGGAAGTCGTGGATAGCACGTTCAGTGAGTTGGTCACACCGTAGATTAGGATTGGTAAGGGAGACAGGGAATGGGTGACCAAAAGGCAGAGAAAGAGCAGGAAGGCAGTGCAGGTGTCCCCTGCGGTCATCTTCCTCCAAAACAGGTATACCGTTTTGGATACTGTTGGGGGAGATGACTCACCAGGGGAAGGCAGTAGTAGCCAGGCTCATGGCACCGTGGCTAGCTCTGCTGCACAGAAGGGCGGGAAAAAGACTGGCAGGGCTATAGTCATAGGGGATTCAATTGTAATGGGAGTAGACAGGCGTTTCTGTGGTCGAAAACGAGACTCCCGAATGGTATGTTGCCTCCCGGGTACTCGGGTCAGGGATGTCTCCGATCGGCTGCAGGACATACTGAAGGGGGAGGGTGAACAGCCAGTTGTCGTGGTGCATATAGGCACCAACGATATAGGTAAAAAAAAGGGATGAGGTTCTACAATCAGAATTTAGGGAGTTAGGAGATAAGTTAAAAAGTAGGACCTCAAAGGTAGTAATCTCAGGATTGCTACCAGTGCCACGGGACAGTCAGAGTAGAAATTCAAGAATAGTCAGAATGAATACGTGGCTTGAGAGATGGTGCAGGAGGGAGGGGGTTCGAATTTTTGGGACATTGGAACCGGTTCTGGGGGCGGTGGGACCATTACAAACCGGATGGTCTACACCTGGGCAGGACTGAACCAATGTCCTAGGGGGTGCTTTTGCTAACACTGTTGGGGAGATTTTAAACTAATGTGGCAGGGGGATGGGAACCAGATTAGGAAGTTAGAGGTCAGTAAAGAAGCAGCAACTAAAGCAAGTAAGGTACGAGACAATAAACTCAATATGACTAAGGGGAAGAGTAGACAGGGAAGTGATGATGAACGCAAAGGTGGTCTGAGGTGCATTTGTTTTAATGCGAGAAGTGTAGCAGGTAAGGCAGATGAACTTAGGGCTTGGATCAGTACCTGGGAATATGATGCTATTGGTATTACTGAGACTTGGTTGAGGGAAGGGCAGGACTGGCAACTGAATATCCCAGGGTATAGATGCTTCAGGAGGGATAGAGAGGGAGGTAGAAGGGGTGGAGGAGTTGCATTACTGGTCAGAGATGATATCATAGCTGTGATTAAGGAGGGCACGACGGAGGATTCGAGCACTGAGGCAATATGGGTGGAGCTGAGAAATAGGAAGGGTGCAGTAACATTGTTGGGACTTTACTACAGGCCTCCCAAAAGCGAGCATGAAGTAGAGGTACAAATATGCAGACAGATTATAGAAAAATGTAGGAGCAATAGGGTGGTTGTGATGGAAGATTTTAACTTCCCCAACATTGAATGGGATTTGTGTAGTGTTGGAGGCGTAGATGGAGCAGAGTTTGTAAGGAGCATCCAGGAGAGTTTTTTAGAGCAGTATGTAAATAGTCCAACTCGGGAAGGGGCCATACTGGACCTGGTATTGGGGAATGATCCCGGCCAGGTGGTTGATGTTTCAGTCGGCGATTACTTTGGGAATAGCGATCACAATTCCGTAAGTTTTAGAATACTCATGGACAAGGACAAGAGGGGTCCGAAAGGAAGAGTACTAAATTGGGGAAAGGCAGAGTATAACAAAATTCGGCAGGAGCTAGGGGATGTGGATTGGGAGCAGCTGTTTAAGGGTAAATCCACATTTGAAATGTGGAAGTCTTTTAAGGAAAGGTTGATTAGAGTGCAGGACAGACATGTTCCTGTGAAAATGAAAGATAGAAATGGCAAGATTAGGGAACCATGGATGACGGGTGAAATTGTGAGACTAGCTAAAATGAAAAAGGAAGCATACATAGGATCGAGGCAACTCAAAACTGATGAAGCTTTGGAGGAATATCGGGAAAGTAGGACGAATCTAAAACGCGCAATAAAGAGGGCTAAAAGGGGACATGAAATATCTTTGGCTAACAGGGTTAAGGAAAATCCCAAAGCATTTTATTCGTATGTAAGGAGCAAGAGGGTAACTAAAGTGGACAAGTCCCCAGGACCGGATGGGATCTATCCCAGGTTTCTGAGGGAAGCGAGGGTCGAAATAGCTGGGGCCTTAACAGATATCTTTGCAGCATCCTTGAGCACGGGTGAGGTCCCGGAGGACTGGAGAATTGCTAATGTTGTCCCTTTGTTTAAGAAGGGTAGCAGGGATAATCCAGGGAATTATAGACCTGTGAGCTTGACGTCAGTGGTAGGCAAACTGTTGGAGAAGATACTGAGGGATAGGATCTATTCACATCTGGAAGAAAATAGACTTATCAGTGATAGGCAGCATGGTTTTGTGCAGGGAAGGTCATGTCTTACAAACCTAATAGAATTCTTTGAGGAAGTGACAAAGTTAATTGATGAGGGAAGGGCTGTAGATGTCATATACATGGACTTTAGTAAGGCGTTTGATAAGGTTTCCCATGGCAGGTTGATGGAAAAAGTGAAGTCGTATGGAGTTCAGGGTGTACTAGCTAGACGGATAAAGAACTGGCTGGGCAACAGGAGAGAGAGAGTAGTGGTGGAAGGGAGTGTCTCAAAATGGAGAAGGGTGACTAGTGGTGTTCCACAGGGATCCGTGCTCGGGCCACTGATGTTTGTGATCTACATAAATGACCTGGAGGAAGGTATAGGTGGTCTGATTAGCAAGTTTGCAGATGATACTAAGATTGGTGGAGTTACAGATAGCGAGGAGAACTGTCAGAGAATACAACAAAATATAGATAGATTGGAGAGTTGGGCAGAGAAATGGCAGATGGAGTTCAATCCAGGCAAATGCGAGGTGATGCATTTTGGAAGATCAAATTCAAGAGCGGACTATATGGTCAATGGAAGGGTCTTGGGGAAAATTGATGTGCAGAGAGATCTGGGAGTTCAGGTCCATTGTACCCTGAAGGTGGCAACGCAGGTTGATAGAGTGGTCAAGAAGGCATACAGCATGCTTGCTTTCATCGGACGGGGTATTGAGTACAAGAGTTGGCAGGTCATGTTACAGTTGTATAGGACTTTGGTTCGGCCACATTTGGAATACTGCGTGCAGTTCTGGTCGCCACATTACCAGAAGGATGTGGATGCCTTGGAGAGGGTGCAGAGGAGGTTCACCAGGATGTTGCCTGGTATGGAGGGTGCTAGCTATGAAGAAAGGTTGAGTAGATTAGGATTGTTTTCATTGGAAAGACGGAGGTTGAGGGGGGACCTGATTGAGGTCTACAAAATTATGAGAGGTATGGACAGGGTGGATAGCAACAAGCTTTTCCCAAGAGTGGGGGTGTCAGTTACAAGGGGTCACGATTTCAAGGTGAGAGGGGGAAAGTTTAAGGGAGATGTGCGTGGAAAGTTTTTTACGCAGAGGGTGGTGGGTGCCTGGAATGCTTTACCAGCGGAGGTGGTAGAAGCGGGCACGATAGCATCATTTAAGAAGCATCTAGATAGGTATTTGAATGGGCGGGAACAGAGGGAAGTAGACCTTGGAAAATAGGAGACAGGTTTAGATAAAGGATCTGGATCGGCGCAGGCTGGGAGGGCCGAAGGGCCTGTTCCTGTGCTGTAATTTTCTTTGTTCTTTGTTCTAATTAATAGACAGCCAGTAAACACCAACACATGAAACATATTGCTTCAGAACATTTATTCACCAAATTAGAAATTTGCCCCCAAAACAAATACAACATTGACAATAATTATGACAGGAATATGAGTCACAGTCCCAAAGAGTAGCATCATTTTTACAATACTGAGGGGCAAGTAATTTCTTGTTAAAAATTCTATTCTACAAAAATATAAATGCAAGTTTGCCAGCACTTATCATTTAAGGAGGTGCACAAGCAAGTCGACAATGAGAAAGGTTTCACACGTTTTGGGGAGATTTGCGAATTAGGAAAAGTTCCGTTCTAAAATTCAGAATTAGACACTCAAAGGTCTTTACGAACAGGCTCAATGGAAATGTTTTGGAAGTTAGATGGTCATCTGATGGAATATCCTGCTGGACTTTCTGTCTTTGCCATTCCAAACTAGTCGTCCTTGCTCCAGTCTGAGATCCTGAGTAACTCTTTATCTTGCATTCCAATTTCCCCATTGTTATTTTTGTCTGTGCGGTCTTTAATTCCTATTTAGTGTATGTTTTTTTCAATTTTGCTCCCCGCCTAAAAATTTGCATAGGACTTCTTGCTCATCACCTGTACCATAGCCCATCTCTACTCATCCCCACTATCACTGCTCCATCTTCTCCGATAATGTTTTTAATTTCCCCGCTTCTTTGAGCGGCCTATTCAAAAGCACGCTGGGTCCTGTGTCTCAGCCGAGTATTCGAAACGCACATATGCTTAGGCTCCCTCAGAAGGCTGAAGCTCGGGGTGTTCCGGTTCAACGGGTGAAATCTCTGCTCTGCGCCAAATTGAATTTGGGGTCTGGCCAATTTTAAGTCACTGGGACCAAGCTGGATCTTACAGTTGACGGACGGATTGCCGGGTTGTTGAGAGTACGAGAAATTATTTCCCTCCCCACTCCAGACGGTTTATACACTCATAATGAATCTGCTCATTTATATGCTGCTCACAATTTATAGGCAGGAATTTTATGTACCCTCCCTCCATCCAACCTTCAGGGGTAGAATGACAGGCTGCAGGAGAACCATAAAATTGGGTGCCAAGGTACTGGCACCGTGCCCGCCATTGAGACACCCACATCAACCATGCTGCTGTTTTACCAGGAGAGGGGTAGTTGTCAGGTGGTCAATTGAAGCACTTCAGTGGCCAACTAATAGTCACTTAAAGGTCTCCTCCCGCTGTTTCCAGGTGAAACCTGGCAGGCCTCTGGCTAGGCAAGGATGGGGTGGTCTTCACCTTTACGGGCCCCTTATGTCCATCAGAAGCACACCCTGAGATGAGTCAACCCCCCCTCCCAACCCCCGCACCCCCTCAGGTGTGTCCACCCTCCTCTCATCCTGACAATCACAGGCCCCAAATCCTCTCACTGGGGCCTGCCAGCCTGGTAACCCAGACTCCGCAAAAACCTTTGGAGAGGGTGCAGAGGAGGCTTACCAGGATGTTGCCTGGTCCGGAGGGTGTTAGCTATGAATTGACTCGGACTGTTTTTATTAGAACGACGGGGGTTGAGGGGTGACCTGATCGAGGTCTACAAGATTATGAGGGGCATGGATAGAGTCCATAGGCAGGCACCCTTTCCCAGGGTGGAGCGGTCAGTCACCAGGGGGCAAAGGTTTAAGGTCCGTGGGGCAAAGTTTCAAGGAGATGTGCGAGGCAGGTTTTGTACACAAAGGGTGGTGAGTGCCTGGAACGCGTTGCCAGGGGAGGTTGTGGAAGCAGATACATTAACGGCGTTCAAAAGGCATCTTGACAAATACATGGATAGGATGGGTATAGAGGGATACGGCACTAGGAAGTGCTGAGGGTTTTGGCCAAGGTTAGTATCATGACCGGTACAGGCTTGGAGGGCCGAAGGGCCTGTTCCTGTGCTGTGTCATTCTTTGTTCTTTGATTGTTGCAGTTCTAGCACTGGCCACTCCCACTGGCGCTGCTGGTTTGGGGGCATTTGGTTGACCAGCAGTTCTAAGAGTCGGGACGTCCTCTCTGGCAAGGTGTTGAATGGCTGTGAAACGAGCCAGCTAAATAGAGGTGGGCTTGGCCCTGACGTTTAAGCAGTGAGCGTCAGTCCATGGAGTGGACTGTCATGAGGTGAAATTAAGGAGGTCTTGATTCAACCCATTCACAACAAAACGGAATTAAAATGAATCCAGGTTGACATTGAGAACCTGGGAGGACTGGAGGCCGCAGTCCTCGAAAGCACCACCAGAGTAACAATGTAGAGACTATGCACAAAAGGAGCATTTGGATTATGCCAAGTTACAGCTTATGTGGCAGGGAAACTGCAGGAGCTGATCCGCTCTTTAGAAATATTGAGTAAGGATGGGCTTGAGTAGTTATTGGTAGAAGAAATAATAAAGTTACTTCATCAGAGGGAGAGGTGAGGAGCAGACTGGAGAGAAATGGGTTGGCCAGTTGAGCTTAGCGCAAGAAACATGGAGAGAAGGAAACCATTTGACCCACCATGTCTGGGTCAACACTTAATAAGTGTGTCTCCCTCAGTGCAAGGAAGCTGGCATGTGGTCACTTCAGTGCGTAGTGTCGGCAGTGGAAAGTAGCAGTGTGAATGGGGCGAGCTGAGTTCTTCTTATTCATTCTCAGGAGATGGGCCAGCATTTACTGTCCACCACTAATTGGCCTTGAGAAGCCATCTTGTGGTCAGTTGAGAGTCAACAACATTGCTCTGGGCCTGAGGGTCATACATTGGCCAGACTGGGCAAGAACATCAAATTTCCTTCCCTGAGGGGCATGAGTAAGCCTGAATGGCAAATGGCAAATGGAGTTTTTAAAAAATGGTAAATGGAGTTTAATCCGGACAAATGTGAGTTAATGCATTTTGGTAGGTCTAACATAGAGGTGAAATATACTGTAAATGGTAAAACTCTTCGGAATATAGAAAGTCAGAGAGATCTGGGCAGGTCCACAGATCTTTGAAGGTGGCAACACAAGTGGACAAGGTAGTCAAGAAAGCATCCGGAATGCTTGCCTTCATTGGACGGGGCATCGAGTATAAAAACTGGCAAGCCATACTACAATTGTATAGAACCTTGGTAAGGCCGCACTTGGAATATTGCGCACAATTCTGGTCGCCACAGTACCAGAAGGCTATGGCGGCTTTGGCGAGGGTGCAGAGGAAGTTTACCAGGATGCTGCCCGGTATGGAGGGTGTTAGCTATGTGGAGCGGCTGAATAGACTCGGACTATTTTCATTAGAACGACAGAGGTTGAAGGCTGACCTGATAGTGGTCTACAAGATTATTAGGGGCATGGATAGAGTGGATGGGCAAGCACTCTTTCCCAGGGGTGGAGGGATCAGTCACCAGGGGGCATAGGTTTAAGATCAAAGGGGCAAAGTTTAGAGGAGATGTGCGAGGCAGCTGTTTTACCCAGAGGGTGGTGCGTGCCTGGAACGTGTTGCCCGGGGAGGTTGTGGAAGCAGATGCATTAACAGCATGAAAAAGGCATCTTGACAAATACATGGATAGGATGGGTATAGAGGGATACGGCACAACGAAGTGCTGAGGGTTTTGGCAAAGATTGGTATCATGACCAGTACAGGCTTGGAGGGTCGAAGGGCCTGTTCCTGTGCTGTATTGTTTTTTGATGGGTTTTTGCACCAATTCCCTATTTCTAGTCCAGAGGTAAATGTAAGTATATTTAAATTCCCCAACTGATATGATAAGATATGAATTTGTGATAATAGATTAACAGTCCAGAGTTCTGAATTACCGTTAACATAACCACTATTCTCCCATGCCAGAATTGTAGAGGAATGGTTTATGAATAAAGAAATAAAAAATCAAATATCATTGCCGTACTATTTACATTCTAAAAGGCTCAATGGACTTAAATGACAAGAAGTCAGCAAACATTTACATACAATGGTTCACGAAAGAGGCCACTTCAATTCAGCCATTTACCTCACAATCAACATCTAACTTCCCTTCTACATGCGTAAAGGTGGATTTGAACTTTGTATAATAGGGTGAAGCCGATGGCAGGCTGTTTTACGCCCTATTTTGCATCATGTGCTGAAGACGTTGGCCAGATGCAGCATGAGGGTGGAGTAACTGGAGGGAGCTCAAGGTGTGAAACCTGGAGAAATACATTCGACCAGAGAGCTGGGACACAAGACCTTCTGCTTTACTTGCAAGGAAAACCCAGAAATGCGACACACTTATCCAGCAGGATTGCGATCCCAGTCAGTCAGTCGTGAAGGTTTGGAGATTGGAGGGAGACTCAATTTGAGGTGGTGTCTCCGGGCCGGAGTGTGAGCCCCCATCGGACCAGAAACGGGGATGGGCAGGCACTGTAAAAAAAAAGCCCACCGGCCTGCATGGTGTTTCCCTGACTCTGTTCCTGCCTTCTGGTTTAGCACAGTGGGCTAAACAGCTGGCTTGTAATGCGGAACAATGCCAGCAGCGCGGGTTCAATTCCCGTACCGGCCTCCCCAAACAGGCTCCGGAATGTGGCGACTAGGGACTTTTCACAGTAACTTCATTGAAGCCTACTTGTGGCAATAAGTGATTATGACGGCACCACAGCAGCACAAGTGGATTGCACAGTGGTTTCACAGCACCAGGGTCCCAGGTTCGATTCCCCGCCGGGTCACAGTCTGTGCGGAGTCTGCACGTTCTCCCCGTGTCTGCGTGGGTTTCCTTCAGGTGCTCCGGTTTCCTGCCACAGTCCAAAGACGTGCAGGTTAGGTGGATTGGCCATGATAAATTGCCCTTAGCATCCAAAAAGGTTAGGAGGGGTTATTGGGTTACGGGGATAGGGTGGAAGTGAGGGCTTAAGTGGGTCGGTGCAGACTCGATGGGCCAAATGGCCTCCTTCTGCACTGTATGTTCTATGTTCTGGCTACTTACCCTGAGGCCACATGAGAAGGTGGGGGTTCTTGCTCGTGAGGGCTATGATTTGAAGGGGGCCAACTGGGATTTTCCAGTCAGCCTCCAGGTTCCCAGAGGCGGTGGGTAATGGGGCAATTTAGCTGTCTGGAGGTGAGTCCCCAATGGAAGACCAGGGTGGGTTGGGGGATGGGGAGCGAGGGCAGTGATCCAGGCATGTCCTGAGGCCCTCCCTGCCTGTTTGCATGCAACGTCAGCCACAGGTCACCCTGTAGAGGGGTCGTCCCCACCACACCCCACAGTGATAGCTTTGCAAAGGCCGGTTTTTATTTGGAGTGTTAAAGAGCTGGAGAGAAGGTGCCTCCATTGTGAAGCACCCTCTCGCTCACTTGACCCACCATGGTGTTCCACTGCTGCTGCTTTCAAACCAGAAGGCATCTGATTGGCCTTCCAGCATTGAGAGCTGCCCACTGTCCTTAATTGGACAGCGAAGCCACCCTTTGGTCACTATTTGGCTCTTCCAAAGACTGACTGTTTCGAACATAGTGTCATCTTCTGATCCACAGTGAGATTCAGAAACACACAGGGAAAATCCAGCCCTTCCATCCCTTCAATTGGGCATCCGTTCGTGCATCATGTGCGGAGATTCAAAGTTGGGAGTGGGGCGGGCAATCAACTTATCAACTGGAGGGGGAATTGCAGCTGTTTTGTTCACAGATGGGAGTTGAAGTTTCCAAAATTTAAGGTTAAGCGGAATTTTAATGGAATGAAATCTTGCCTCTTCTGTCATCATTCCGCACGCAAACAGCGAGAAGCTAGCCGCAAATAAGTTAGACTTTCTCTAGAAGATAGTGTGTTAGGATCCTGTGTCAGGAAATAAGGAAGGGAAGATCCCCCATTTGTGTTGTGACTTGGCACAATGCCCCAAAAGTGCCCACATTGGCGAATTACTTTGGAAGTGTTGTTATGTGACTAAACACTGCAAACGTGAAGCAAATAGCAACGGTAATAAGGACAGACAACAACTGGTGTTGGCCGAGGGTACATTATCTGGCACCACAGCCAGACCTGAAATTTTTATCAAGGTTCTTCTCATTTTCCGCCTTAACTTCAGGCAGATCCCAAGAAAAACAGGGATTAAATGTTCAACCTGGCCACCTGGGTGCCAAACTAATAGGGTAGTCGCACACTCCATGGAGAATCGACCAGCCTTTATCTGATTGTAAACAATGGAACGCGAGCCAGATACGTTCAAGAAGGGTTCCTCTTTACTTCCAGGCAACCAACTTGAAAATGATTCCCCTTTTGGGGTGTCACAGTGGCACACTGGTTAGCACTGCTGCCTCAGGGCGCCAGAAACCAGGGTTCAAATCCTGCCTCGGGTGACTGTGTGGTTCTCCCCATGTCTGTGTGGGTTTCCCCCGGGTGCTCCAGCTTCCTTCCACGGTCCGAAGATTTGCAGGTTAGGTGGGGTTACGGGAATAGGGAAGTGGGTCGAGGTAGGGGGGCTCTTTCAGAGGGTTGATGCAGACTTGATGGGCCAAATGGCCTCCTTCTGCACTGTATGCATTGTATGGATTTCCAACACCTCACATGGGCTTTTGGTGGGAAGATTGGGTGAACCCTGTAGAAATCGAACCACTTCTCACTGTCACCAACACCCTCACCACCACTGGAGGAACAGTCCTAACTCAGAAGTATATCTGAGATGCCTTGTGTGACTTCACCCTGATCTCTTCAAGAGGGAACAGCAAAGCTCCTCTGCTTTGTCTCTTAAAGCACAGGAGTTGAGTTGGCACAACGGGTGAATGGGTGACAGTGCACCCCCTCAGTTTGGGATTAGCACACAACGCATGAACCTTTACAAAGGAACTAACACAATGCTCAGAGTGAAAATGGGGTTTTGGAAGAAGAACAGCAATCTGCAGCTTGAAGGAGGTTTGAGTGAAGCAGTATTTTGGACTCGTGGTAAAGGAGTTAAGCGAGGCAGCTCAGTATCCACTCCAGGGTGTGAAGGGCAATTGAAAGGATTTGACAAGGCTGTCCACGAGGTGTAGCTCATCCCTCGGGCATTGCTGTAATCTGCTGCTAGTGCAATTAAGACTTTTATTTTGCTCATTTGAAAGAGAGTTAGTTGGGCGGCACGTGGCGCAGTGGTTAGCACTGAAGCCTACGGCGTGTTCGAATATCGACCCTGGGTCACCGTCCGTGTGGAGTTTGCACATTCTCCCCGTGTCTGCGTGGGTTTCAGCCCCACAACACAGAGATGTGCAGGTTAGGTGGATTGGCCATGCTAAATTGCCCCTTAATTGAAAAAAATAATAATTGGGTACTCTAAATTTATAAAAGGAAAAAAAAGAGGGTAAGTTGGACGGAGTTGCATGCAGGGCAGTATATATCCATCAGTTATGGCAAATCCGTTAAGTTGCTAAAGGCTTTTGGGCGTATGCTATGTTAAATGTGGCTTACAAATTGCACTGAGTGACTTCTGGTCTTGCTGGCAGTGAGCGAGATAAAAAAAAGTGGTTGGTGCAAACAAGGAACAGTCTGTGAGGGAATAGAATGGATGCAATGGAAATCGATTATCTTCCATCTCCGATAGCTGTGGCAGTGATGGCTATTTACACATCGGTGTGAAGATCAGCTGAGGGAGAACGAAACATTCCCTAATTTGCTGGCATGTAATCCTGAGGCCACATGACCATCTTTGCTGCTAAACATATGACTGGCATGGATTAGGCCTGGTATTAGCCACTGGTTTTCTCTGTGTCCGGATGCAGCATGTAACTTTAAGTTTAAAGGGGAGCATTTTAACGGGTTGTCCTTTGGGAGTGGAGGTCACTTGGAATTATAGAATCCCTACAATGCAGAAGGAGGCCATTTGGCCCATCGAGTCTGCACTGACCCTCTAAAAGAGCACCCTAACTAGGCCCAATCCTCTGCCCTCTCCCCATTACCCCGTAACCCCACCAAACGTTTTGGACACTAAGGGGCAATGTAGCGTGGCCAATTCAGCTAACCTGCACATCTTTGGATTGTGGTAGGAAACCAGAGCGCCCGGAAGAAACCCACGCACACACGGGGAGAACGTGCAAACTCCACCCAGACAATTATCCGAGGTCGGAATCGAACCCGGGTTGTGGAAGAAGGCAGGAAATGAAGGGTTTCATTAATTCTAAGGACTGTAATTCGCCAGAGGACAAAGGTTTCAACTAAGCGGTTAAAAATCCAGGGAGGTGAGGAGAAAATATTTATTTTATGCCGTGAGTGGTAATCTGTAATGTGCTGCCTGAAACAGATTCAGTGGTAACTTTCAAAAGAGAATTCGATAACTACTTGAAAAGGGGCAGGAGGGGACTGAATTGAAAGGCTACAGGGATAGAATGGGAGAGTGGGGCTAACTGTATAGTTCTTTCAAAGTAGGCCATATGGCCCCCTTGCACTGTATCATACTATGTAGTAAGTCAGCACAGTCTTGGCGATATATCTACACCCACTGCTGAACCGGGTGTGGCAAAGAAATGTTGCCTCTTTTGGGCTGAAGGGTTAGTAAACGAGTGGAACTTGAGGGAATTTTTCTGTGAGAGAAAAAAAATCGCAATTTAATCCCACCAGGTACAGTAAAGATCCCGGCCCATTCGCCAAAATGACCGACTTCCCTCGCGTCTATCAGCGCAGAAATCTTATTATCTAAATCACATTGCCAATGAGCATCTCATTCAGATCGAAGGGAAAAGTGGACATCGTCTTACCCACTCCCTGGCTGCCCTCCCCTGCCCTAACCCTTCCCTCCCTTTCCAGAGACACTATTTAGTGCAGTTCAGGCGCTGGTATAGGTTACTGGGAACAAAGGCCTGAGGCCAGGGCTTTAGGCTCTTTAAACAAACTTCCCATTGCAATGGAAATATGGTAGATTCCGTGGGTAGACATCATGCTAAATTAAAATTAAAAGCCAGCTGCTCCATCAGCCACCAATTCTATAGTAAGAAGCCTTACAACACCAGGTTAAAGTCCAACAGGTTTGATTCAAACACGAGCTTTCGGAGCCCAGCTCCTTCCTCAGGTGAAGGATGAGGAAGGAGCTGCGCTTCGAAAGCTCGTGTTTGAATCAAACCTGTTGGACTTTAACCTGGTGTTGTAAGACTTCTTACTGTGCTCCCCCCAGTCTCCCCAACGCCGGCATCTCCACATCATGGCTACCAATTCTATTGATATCAATGGCTTGAGTTGAACTGGCCAGCCGATCTACGGTCCCAGTTGTATGCCAAGGGGGCAGGTTGGCATTCTATCACGTTATATTCTTGAAGGATGAGTTCAAAACAGCCTTTGTTACCTGAAGCCGCCTTGAGATTGATTCCTTTTAGCCATCATTTTTTAGTTGCAATGAAGGAATGGCGATACATTCCTTGCCTTGCACCACCCTGACTTGGAAGTTTATTCCTTCACCGTTGCTGGGTCAGAACCCTGGAGCTCCCTTCCTAATGGTAATCGACTTCCCAATGGTAATGCCACATGATGTCAGCAGTTCAAAAAGGCAGCTCACCAGTACATTCAGAGAGTTGTGAACACTGCCCAGTCCATCACCTGCCTCCCATCCATTGACTCCATCTACACCTCCCGCTGCCAGGGGAAAGCGGGCAGCATAATCACAGAATCATAGAATTTACAGTGCAGAAGGAGACCATTCGGCCCATCGAGTCTGCACTGACCCTTGGAAAGAGCACCCTATCCAAGCCCACCTCCATCCCCATAACCCAGTACCCCACCCCACCTTTTTGAACACGAAAGGCAATTTATCATGGCCAATCCACCTCACCTGCACATCTTTGAACTGTGGGAGGAAACTGGAGCACCCGGAGGAAACCCACGCAGACACGGGGAGAACCTGTCGACTCTGCACAGACGGTGACCCAAGCCGAGAATCGAACCTGGGACCCTGGAGCTGTGAAGCGTCTGTGCTAACCATTGTGCTACCGTGCTGCCCACAAATCAAAGACTTCTCCCACCCGGCTTACTCACTCTTCCAACCTCTCCCATCGGGCAGGAGATACAAAAGTCTGAGAACACGCACAGACTCTAACAGAGCTTCTTCCCCACTGTTACCAGACTCCTAAACAACTCTCTTATGGACTACACCCTTGTATGCTTCACCCGATACCATTGTCTATGTATTTACATTGTGTACCTTGTGCTGCCCTATTATTTATTTTATTTTCTTTGATTTATTTTCATGTACTTAATGATCTGTTTGAGCTGCTCTCGGGAAAATACTTTTCACTGTACCTCGGTACACGTGACAATAAACAAAATCCAGATTTGCTCGTAGATTCTCAAGGGCAATTAGAGTTGGGTAATAAATGCTGGCCCAGCATGAATGAATACATTTTTAAAAATTGAATTAATATTCTAAATCTTCTACTCCTGGACTTTCCATGTTATTGCTCATAGTGAATTGTATTTCTGATAGGGCTTGTGAAAGATGTGGTGAAAACCACTGAAGTAATTGGCTAAAAGTGGAGAGTTCTTTGATTGATTCCAAAATGGAGCTGATTGGTGTCAAGATTTATTTTTTTTTGTTCCTGAGGGATTTGAGCCATTCACAAAAGTAGACCACAATTTTCTTCTGAGTTACAGACACATTTAAAAAGCAACACACATTATATGCAAAGCTTTGGAAAAATGAGCAAATCTAGAGCAGCCATAAGACCATAAGACACAGGAGCAGAAGGAGGCCATTCGGCCCATTGAGTCTGCTCCACCATCTACCCCTGGTAATCATAGAATTTACAGTGCAGAAGGAGGCCATTCGGCCCATTGAGTCTGCACCGGCTCCTGGAAAGAGAACCCTACCCAAGGTCAACACCTCCACCCTATCCCCATAACCCAACCCAACACTAAGGGCAATTTTTGGACACTAAATGCAATTTATCATGGCCAATCCACCTAACCTGCACATCTTTGGACTGTGGGAGGAAACCGGAGCCCCTGGAGGAAACCCACGCACACACGGGGAGGATGTGCAGACTCCGCACAGACAGTGACCCAAGCCAGAATCGAACCTGGGACCCTGGAGCTGTGAAGCAATTGTGCTATCCACAATGCTACCGTGCTGCCCCCTAAGTCAGGGGATATGCTGTTCTGTAAGAAGAGTACAGAACACTTGATAATGCAAAGCACCGATGTATTACTCTTGTGCTAAAATGGAGTTATGTGTTCCCGTAAGACTACAAAGTCCAAATGCTGTTTAGTAACCACTGGCCGAGTTCAGAGGGAGCTCAATTAAGGTGATACTGGTTATGTGTGGTTCTGCCTCTCTTTAAATTATGACACAAACATTATGATGCCAAGGTTGAAGGGTGAGATGTGAGAAGGTGTACAACGTTGCTGATTGCTTCTTCATATTCAAAGCCATGGGAATCAATGTAGGGCATTGGTAATGATTCGAAGGCTAATATGTTGCAAGCTGCCAAAGTATGCAGAGGAGGAGTGAAGGGATGAGTGGAAGGGGAGGATGAGGAGAGAGAGGGTAAACAAAGAGGAGGCAGAGAGAGAGAGAGAGAAGCGAAAAGTAGGGAGAAAGAACAGGGAGAGAAGAGGAGGGGACTGGAACGGGGTAGGGAAAAGGAGGATGAGGAAGGTGGATGGAGACCACAATGCGAGGGGTGAGAAGTGAAGGGTTGAGGAAAAAGCGATAATAGGCACATTGCCTCTGTAGGGGGAAAGTTGGGAAACTGTAATGAGGAATGCCCCGCCCCCCCACAACTCAAAGATGTGCAGGTTAGGTGGATTGGCCATGTTAAATTGCCCCTTAATTAAAAGATAGATTAGGCAGCCAAAATAATTTGAGGGGCAGACATTGTTAGCGGGATTTTCCGCATTCGGCGTGATGGCCCGGCGCCAGCGTCAAAAACGGGTCGACCAGAAGTAGCGGAATTCTCTGCACTTCCGGGGACTAGGCCGGCGCTGGAGTGACTGTGCGAGTTAGCGCTTGCGCAGAACTGCCGGTGTGGTTCCGCGCATGTGCAGAGCGGCTGGCGAATTCTGCCGCATGCGCAGGGGGGGGGGTGTCTTCTCCGCGCCGGCCATGGCGGAGCCCTGCAGGAGCCGGCGCTGGGTGGAAGACGTGCCCCCACGGCACTGGCCCGCTCGCAAATCGGTGGGCCCTGATCGCCGGCCTGGCCACCGTGGGGGGCCCCCACCCCGGGGTCAGATCCCCCCCTGCCCCCCTCCCCCTGACCCCCCCGAGGACCGCACCAGCCAACTTACCTGCCAGGTCCCGCTGCGTGGGACCATGTCCAATCCACGCCGGCGGGACTTGGCAGAAATGGGCGGCCGCTCGGCCCATCGGGGCCCGGAGAATTGCCGGGGGGTGGGGAGGCTGCCAACGACCCCCGACTGGCGTGGCGTGAATCCGGCCTCCACCCGAAAACCGGCGCCGGAGAATATGGCAGGCGCGTCGGGGTGGCGTGGCGGGATTCCCGCTGCCCCCCGGTGGGGGGTCGGAGAATCGTGCCCTGTAAGTGTGGATGGATTACTAATGGAGGGCATGTTTGCCAATTGAACCATAGTGAAGATCAGTCAAGGCCAGAAATGGTACCTGGGCTAAATCATGTGTAACAGATTTAAAATCCCTAAACTTCCATAGGCTCATGTGACAAGTATTCAATAATTTTAATAAAATATATCCTGCCCCATCAAGTTGATGCAATACTGAATATTTCTCGCACAAAGTAATGATGTCACAACATGTGTCGGTCGTCGTTTAATATATAGCTCTGGGGACAGGCAAGTTTCTGACAAAGTGTTTTTTTGTTTTGCTTTCTCCATCTTTCCTCGACCTCACTGGATGAAAAGATGAAGGAAAGAGAGGGGAGTTGGCTCAGTTGACTGAAATGTTGCAAATAATAATTTAGGGACGTACAGGAGATTTGGGATTCTTCTGCATGTGTTTGAATGAATTTATCTGACATTCGTCACTCTGCTATCTTAGCGGAGAATTTTTCCAATTTACTTCAGACATATTAACACTTACTTTCCCTTCAATTTGGAACAAAAACTAGCAGATGCTGACAAATCCCATGGGCGATATGAGAAATGTTCGCCAACAGCTCGGTGAAAACGCTGTGTTTTAGCTCTCTCTGGCTGCTCCTGGAATCATGTCGGCGCTTGGAAGGTGGTGGTGGTGGGGGGGGGGGGGGGGGGGGGGAGGGGGGGGGTGATGAGGGGGTTGGGAGGGGGGGGGGGCATCGGTGGCGAGGGGTGGCGGCGGCATCCTCCATCGAAGAGTGACTGGCCAAGCTCGCGACTATCTACTCACTTCTCCAGTCACTTCCGCCATGCCCATGTTGTCCTGCGAGTCTGGCTGGACGGTTTGCACTGTTTCCACCAGGCTGCCACTGGGAAGGACCACGTAGCGGGCGACCACATTGCGCGGTTTTGGCTCCTTCAGGCTCTCCTTGCTGTGCCAGATACCGTAACCGAAATAGATGAGAAGACCTGTCAATGGATGAGTGCGCATTAGGAGCTTCCAAAGTTGCCGCGTTTACCATCTCTGGTGGTTTCCAACAACAACAACAACATCTTGCATTTATAAAGCACCTCTAACATGCTAAAATGTCCCACAATGCACCACAGGAGAGTTGTCAGGCAGAATTTAACCTGAAATCGGAGGTATCAGACCAGCACCTACAGTTTGTCCAGTGTTGCCAGATCTACTCCCCAGGACTGATTTGTATGCAGAATCGATCGTATGATAACAATTTGATTGTAATTTATCAGAGGTCTAAATTTCTGCAGGCTTACACTTGACAGGTCTGGTTGAATATTGGTGATAACGTCTCCATAATATAAAACACCTGTTTTTCACCCTTTAACATGCCTCCCCTTTCTCAAATTCTCCCACCCTCTTTCGGAGACGGTGACTCTGCGTCTGCTCCACAATCACACAAATATAAGTAGGCCACGTGGCTATTCTCCATGTGTGAGGCTGGCCAGTTGACCATTGTTCGGTGATTTGACACGGTGGAGGTATATCTGGGACATGATGATCACATCCTTGCCCACCTTTTCCGACCTGCTCTTTCCCGTGGCCAATGATCGGAAGTGAAAGTTCAGGCTTTTGTCACATTCTACCACCTCCACCACCACTCCTCCCCCCCCCCCCCCCCCCCCAACCCCTACGCCCTGCATCAAAAGATCAAAGCTGAGCTAAAGCGATTAGAGGAAACGGGAATCATTAAACCTGTGTAATCTTCCAAGGGGGCAACCCCATGGACACCAGACTGAAGCCAGACCGATCAATAAGAATACCTGCGGACTATAAGCTAGCAATCAACCAGGCTGCCCAGTGAATAAGTACCCGGTCCCCCAAATCGAGGGCCTCTAAGCCAAGCTGACAGGAGGTCTCACCCTATCCAAGCTGGTCCTCAGCCACATGTACCTGCAGTTGGAATTAGAAAAGGTTCCCAAAGGTTCTTCATGATCAATACACATAAGGGCGATTTCAGTACATGAGGCTACCTTTCGGCATGTCCTCCTTGTTTTCCAGCGTACCGTGGAAAAGCTCCTTCAGGATATCCCAAAAGTGATGGTTTACCTGGATGATGTTTTGGTCACTGGAACTACACGTGAGAGCACATGCCACATTTGAAAGAGTTATTAAAGAGATTCAGATATGCAGGAGCCCGCCTTAAACTGGAGTCAGGGAAGGTCCCAGAGGACTGGAAAATGGCTAATGTGACACCCCTGAGGGAGGCAGAAAATGGGAAATTATAGGCTGGTTGGCCTGACTTTGCACGTCGGTAAGATTTTAGAGTTCATTATTAAGGGTGAGATTGCGGAGTACTTGGAAGTGCATGGTAAAATAGGGCATGAGTCAGCACGGCTTCGTCCAGGGGAGGTCATGCCTGTCAAATCTTTGAGACGGTAATGAGGAAGTTAGACAAAAGAGAACCAGTGGATACGATCTATTTGGATTTCTAGAAGGCCTTTGACCAGGAGCCATACAGGAGGCTGATGAATAAGATAAGAGCCGATGGTATTCGGGGCAACGTACAGGCATGGATAAAGGATTGGCTGACTGGCAGGAGGCAGAGAGTGGGGATTGGCAGAATGGCAGCAGACGAGTGGTGTGCCTCGGGGGTCTGTGCTGGGACCACAACTTTTCTCAATATACATTAATGATCTGGAAGAAGGAACTGAAGTCACTGTTGCTGCGTTTGCAGCTGATACAGAGATAAGTAGAGGGACAGGTAGCATTGAGGAAGCAAGGGGGCTGCAGAAGGATTTGGACAAGCTAGGAGAGTGGGCAAAGAAATGACAGATGGAATACAATGTGGAAAAGTGTGCGGTTGTGCACTTTGGTAGGAAGAATAGAGGCATAGGGCGGGATTGTCCGGCTGTGTTCACCCGGCGACCGGAGAATCCCGTCCGAGGTCAATTGATTTTACCATTGTCGGCGTCTTGCCCGTGGCGTTCTTACGGCAGGCGAGCGGGAGAATCCATCCCAAGACTATTCCCCCCCCCCCCCCCCCCCCCCCCCCCCCCCCCCCCCCCCCACCCACTCCACCACGAGGCTCACGCCAGCTGAATTGCCTATGGGCCTTTGCCTCAGAACTCGTTTGGATTTTACATTTCCAAATTTGCCGATGAGGGTGGAGGCACATCAGGCCTCCCAGAAAAATCAACATCACAAAAGGGTGACAGATCATTCCAGGCGTGCGACCTGGTTCTAGTTCGAGATTTCTTCGCGGTTCCACTCTGGTTAGTCGGTCGGTTCATATCCCAATCTGGACCCGTGTCGTATGTGCTAAATATCAATGGGGTAGTGTGGCCCCTTTAAGGGGCGAGCTTTATGACCTACGTGACCAGCTCGAGAATATATGTTTTGCTGTAAATGGCACAACAATATACCGTAAATGGCTAAACTCTTAGGAATATAGAAATATATGGGCGTGCATGTCCACAGATCTTTGAAGGTAGCAACACAAGTGGACAAGGCAGTCAAGAAAGCATATGGAATGCTTTCGAGTATAAAAACTGGCAAGTCACGCTACAGTTGTATAGCACCTTGGTACGGCCGCATTTGGAATATTCTGGTTGCCACACTACCAGAAGGATGTGGAGACTTTGGAGAGGGTGCAGAGGAGCTTAACCAGGATGTTGCCTGGTCTGGAGGGTGTTAGCTATGTTGGAGAGGCTGAATAGACTCGGACTGTTTTCATTAGAACGACGGAGGTTGAGGGGTGACCTGATAGAGGTCTACAAGATTATGACGGGCATGGACAGAGTGGATGGGCAGGCACTCTTGCCCAGGGTGGAGGGGCCAGTCACCAGGGGGCATAATTTTAAGGCACGTGGGGCAATGTTTAGAGAAGATGTGCGAGGCAAGTTTTTACGCAGAGGGTGGTGAGTGTCTGCAGCGCGTTGCCAGGGGAAGTTGTGGAAGCAGATACATTAACGGCGTTCAAAAGGCATCTTGCCAAATACATGGATAGGATGGATATAGAGGGATACGGCACAAGGAAGTGCTGAGGGGTCTTGGCAAAGGTTAGTATCATGACCGGCACAGGCTTGGAGGGCCGAAGGGCCTGTTCCTGTGCTGTATTGGTCTTTGTTCTTTGAGACCAATCATACGGGAGCAGGCGAACACCGACCAAAAGAGAGAAAGCACGTGACCCTGGGAGCGGGGCCCTGGGCAGTGTGGACCCCGGAGCTGGAGAGACAAGAACTAACCATAAGTGTTCTGTGCCTGTACACTGTTACCTTTGCCTACTGTTAATAAACCCTCTTCATTGTTAGTGGAAGACTGCTTTTAAATCTTTAACAAGATGTGAATCATCATCTTCCGATAAATTCAGACAGTTGTTTAAGATTAAAGTTAATTTATTTTGTCCACTGCCACTGACCAGCTTTTACAGAATCTCTACAGTGCAGAAGGACGCCATTCGGCCCATTGAGTCTGCACTGACCCTCTGACAGAGCACTCAGGTCCACTCCCCCGCCCACCTCGCCCAATACCTGGAACCCAACTTGCACACCTTTGGACACTATGGGGGAATTTAGCATGACCAATCCACCTAACCTGCACATCTTTGGATTGTGGGAGGAACTGGAGCACCCGGAGGAAACCCACGCACACACGGGGAGAAGGTGCAAACTCCACACAGACTGTCACCCGAGGCTGGAATCAAACCCGGTTCCCTGGCGCCGTGAGGCAGTAGTGCCAACCACTGTGCCGGCGTTCTGAATACTGGGGCAAGATTGCATATGGGACAGTCATACTTTGCCACCTGATCTCCCAAGTGTCCATTCTTCCTGCTGCCGTTAGCACAATGACTATTGACAGCTTATCTGACTGTACAAGAACTCAATACAGTCAAACACAAATCTGCTCCCACCTGATGTTCACACATCAGCTTTAACATCAGGTACAGATTGATTAAAATACTCATTCCAAATGGACTCATTGGAAAGCACTGAGGGGTGGGCAGCATGGTGGCTCAGTGGTTAGCACTGGGACTACGGCGCTGAGGACCCGGGTTCGAATCCCCGCCATGGGTCACTGACTGTGTGGAGTTTGCACATTCTCCCCGTGACTGCATGGGTTTCACCCCCACAACCCTAAAAGGTGTGCAGGTTAGGTGAATTGGCCGTGTTAAGTTGCCCCTTAATTGAAAAAAAAATAATTGGGTACTCTAAAAATAAGAAAAGCACTGAGCGGTGTCTTGATCATTTCTCTCCTCCTATCTCTACACTAATTCGGCACTCGACACCAGCATCCCCCAAGACGACGGCATTGCTGCAACAGCCTCAGTACTCAACACCGAAAACTGCCAATCTCCAGACGCAATTCTGCAACTCATCTGCTTCATTCTGGATCACAACGTCTTCACCTCGACAACAAGTTCATCCAGACGCACGGAACAGCCATGGGGATCAAATTCGCACCTCAATATGCCAACATCTTCATGCACAAGTTTGAACCAGACCTCCTCACCGCACAGGACCTTCAACCGACGTTATACACCAGATACATCGATGACATTTTTTTCCTTCGGACTCATGCCAAAGAATCACTGAAACAACTACACAATGACATCAATAAGTTCCATCCCACCATCAGACTCACCGTGGACTACTCTCCAAAATCAGTTGCATTCTTGGACACAGTTGTCTCCATCAAGGACGGTCACCTCAGCACTTCGCTTTACCGCAAGGCCACGGATAACCTCACGATGCTCCACTTCTCCAGCTTCCACCCTAAACACATTAAAGAAGCCATCCCCTGTGGACAAGGCCTCCGTGTACGCCGGATCTGCTCAGACGAGGAGGAGCGTAACAGACACCTACAGATGCTGAAGGATGCCCTCGTATGAACGGGATATGGCGCTCGACTCATCGATCGACAGTTCCAACGCACCACAGCAAAAAATCACACCGACCTCCTCAGAAGACAAACACGGGACACAACCGATAGAGTACCTTTCGTCGTCCAGTACTTTCCCGGAGCGGAGAAACTACGACATCTTCTCGGCAGCCTTCAACACGTCATCGATGAAGATGAACATCTTGCCAAGGTCATCCCCACACCCCCACTACTTTCCTTCAAACAACCGCGCAATCTCAAACAAACCATTGTTTGCAGCAAACTACCCAGCCTTCAGAACAGCGACCACGACACCACACAACCCTGCCAGGGCAATCTCTGCAAGACGTGCCAGATCATCGACATGGGTGCCACCTTTACACGTGAGAACACCACCCACCAGGTATATACTCGTGCGACTCGGCCAACGTTGTCTACCTCATACGCTGCAGGAAAGGATGTCCTGAAGCGTGGTACATTGGCGAGACCATGCAGACGCTGCGATAACGAATGAACAGACATCGCGCGGCAATCACCAGGCAGGAATGTCCCCTTCCAGTCGGGGAACACTTCAGCAGTCAAGGGCATTCAGCCTCTGATCTCCGGGTAAGCGTTCTTCAAAGCGGCCTTCAGGACGCGCAGAATCGCCGAGCAGAAACTTATAGCCAAGTTCCGCACACATGAGTGCGGCCTCAACCGGGACCTGGGATTCATGTCGCATTCATCCCCCACCATCTGGCCTGGACTTGCGAAATCCTACCAACTGTCCTGGCTTGAGACAATTCACACCTCTTTAACCTGGGGTTACCCCTATCTCTGGATCTGTAAAGATTTAATTACCTGCTAATGCTCGCATTCTAAGCATTGTCTGGCATCTTTGAATTTGTCTGTATATATGTTTCTGGAACATACCTCTCCATTCACCTGAGGAAGGAGCAGTGCTCTGAAAGCTAGTGTTTGAAACAAACCTGTTGGACTTTAACCTGGTGTTGTAAGACTTCTTACTGTGCTCACACCAGTCCAACGCCGGCATCTCCACATCATAATTTAATTATATCCTTACTTTAGAACATAGAACATAGAACAGTACAGCACAGAACAGGCCCTTCGGCCCTCGTTGTTGTGCCGAGCAATGATCACCCTACTCAAACCCACGTATCCACCCTATACCCGTAACCCAACAACCCCCCCCCCCCCCCTTAACTTTACTTTTTAGGACAGTACGGGCAATTTAGCATGGCCAATCCACCTAACCTGCACATCTTTGGACTGTGGGAGGAAACCGGAGCACCCGGAGGAAACCCACGCACACACGGGGAGGACGTGCAGACTCCGCACAGACAGTGACCCAGCCGGGAATCAAACCTGGGACCCTGGAGCTGTGAAGCATTTATGCTAACCACCATGCTACCGTGCTGCCCCTTTACTTAAGGAAATTGAGTTTGGTTGTCATAGCATCATGTAAGATAGTCAGCAGTATGAAATGGCAACAAAGTGCATTTATATAGCACCTTTATCACAATAAAATGTCTCAAGACCATCACAGGAGTGATTGTCAAACAAGGGTTGACACTGAGCCACATGCAAAGATGTGAAGACAGGTGACCAAAAGGCTGGTCAAAGACGTAGGTTTTACCCAAAGATGTGCAGGGTGGGTGGATTGGCCACGCTAAATTGCCCCTTAATTGGAAAAAATTAATTGGGTGCTCTAAATTTATTTTAAAAAAGAGGTAGGTTTTAAGGGCATCTTAAATGACGTACGAACTTGGTGGTGAAGTGGGTTTGACGTTGGTTTTTCGGATTCTTCATTCAAACACAGTCCAGCCTGACAGATTGGAAATCTCCTTGCTGGTTGGTGCGAAGAATGGACATTGAGTTTCAAATGCTTTAGGCTCACGGCAGAAAGCCTGCTCCAATATAACAAGTGGCTGGTTTAGCTCACTGGGCTAAATCGCTGGCTTTTAAAGCAGGCCAGCAGCACGGTTCGATTCCTGTACCAGCCTCCCCGGACAGGCGCCGGAATGTGGCGACTAGGGGCTTTTCACGGTAACTTCATTGAAGCCTACTCGTGACAATAAGCGATTTTCATTTCATTTCATTTCCATAAGGGAAATGGAAGTCGGGATGGAAAATCATGCTGCTTCCAGGAGGCGTGCTCTTCAATGACCAGGGCTGATGCGCATTCCTGAGGCAGAGGGAGCTTTATGGTGCATCTGGATGGGTCAGAGTGCCTCATGCTGACAGTGGGGGACCCTGTAATGGAAAGTCTGCTATTCCCCAGTCTAATGAAGTAGCTCAATTTGGAACATGCTTCAAAGTATCCCATGACAGGAGGATAAAATGCACAGGTTCAAACAAATAAGGGAAAACGATCGGATTGATGCCAAGAAATTCTTCACACAACTCATGATAAACACATGAGTCAAAATTCCGGGTTTAATCGAGCAATCATAATCCTTGGAACCATTTTAAAAAACAGTTGGATAGAAGCGTAAGGTTTTACCGCAGGATGAGCCAAATGCTGTTTTGTACTCATCGTGTGAGTAATAAAGATTTTTTTTAAAATGAAAATCGCTTATTGTAGGCTTCAAATGAAGTTACTGTGAAAAGCCCCTAGTCGCCACGTTCCGGCGCCTGTTCAGGGAGGCTGGTATGGGAAACAGTTTGAATGGGGGTTACCTGGGGGTGGAGAGGACATCACACTTTGGGAGCGATGTGAAGGGATAAAGAGAACTCAGAAAAGATTTACAAGAATGATCCCATGGCTGACACCATCCAGGACAAAGCAGCCCCGCTTGATTGCTCCCCCTTCCACGCACAATCAAACCTCCATCACCGACGAACAGCGGCAGCCGTGTGCACCATCTACAAGATGCACTGCTGTAACTTACCAAACCCACAACCACTACCACCTAGAAAGACAAGAGCAGCAGATACCTGGGAACCCCACCATCTCGGGACGGAGAATCTCGCCCAAGGTGTCTCCCATTTAAGGCTGCGATTGGGAGACTTCATTTATCTCAGCATATTTTTAGAACTCCCTTCTCCAGAGGGCAGTGGAGGCAGGGTCATTGGATATTTTTAAGGCAGAGGTGGACAGAGTCTTGACTGACAAAGGAGTCAAAGGTTATTGGGGGTAGGGGTGTAGGGGGTAGTGGGGGGAGAGTTGAGGCCACAATCAGATCAACCATGATCGCATTGACTGGCGAGGTAGGGTTTTAATGGGCCAAATGGCATAATCCCGCTCCTTTTTCGTCTGTTCAGAGAAGTTGGAGAGGAGATTTGATAGAGGTGTTCAAAATCATGAGGCGGCAGGTAGGGAGAACTTACTTCCATTGGTGGGAGGTTCGAGAACCAGAGGACATTGATTCAAGGTGAATGGCAAAAGAACGAAGGTGACACAAGGAGAAAAATAAATAATACAGCGAGTGGTGGGGATCCAGAATGTACTGCCTGAGAATGTGGTAGAGGCAGACTCAATCATACCTTTGGAAAGGGGCGTGGACATGTATTTGAAGAGATGGTGTGAAGCCGGAGGAATGGGACTAATTGAGTTGCATTTTGCCAAGAGCTGGCATTGGTCACAAAAGGCCGAATGGCCTCCGTCCTGATTTAACCAGCCTATGATTCATTGCTACTCATAGGAGATCACTTGGTTCCCCCGTGTCTAAGCTGGCCCTCTGACTGAGGTACTAATTCGTCCCACTCACCTGCTGTAATCTTCTTCAACCACCCTTTCAAAGAGTGTATTCCAGATCACAGCAACAGGCGGGATAAAAACATTACAGGGTGAAAAAAACAATAGCTCGCATTTTACCGCCAGTTGTGTATTGATTCCTCACGATGGTCCGTCGGTGGCATGGGGAGCCGTACAGGAGGTTGAGCTAAAGAAACTATAGATTAGAATCCCCAATCCTAGGCCAATATGCCAACAATGGAACCTGGCAAGGCAAATGCTCATTGAGTAGAAGTAAGTTGTAAAATAAACTTGTCGTACCTATTGCTACCCAAACGGAAAACCTCACCCAGGTCAAGAAATTCAGCTTTAACATCAGGAACACATTGATTAAAATACTCATACCAGGGATCAAAGGTACCAGCGGAACCTGCAAAATGAAAAGTGGTAAAGGATTGATTAGTGATACAATTCATCTTACTTTTTATTAAAATTTACCATCCTTTAATGAACTGATAGCTGAAACTGCAAGACATACAAACCACATGTTCGTCGCTCTCAAAACCAGAGTGCACCTTGGTTGAGCTCAGTTTTGGGGGTGGTAATGTTATGATTGGCTTCAATGCCCTGAGGGATCAGTGCATAATGTTCTCACTCGTGGATGTGGGGCCCACTCTGATGACTGGAGAAGAAAATCTCGTCTTGCCATTGCACTGCCAGACGCACTGCTTCGCGAATGAGAGTTTTGTAAAATACATTTGGTCAGCATTTATTGCCCATCCCTAGTTTGCCTTTCAGAAGGTGGTGGTAAGCTGCCTTCTTGAACTGCTGCAGTCACTGAGATGTAGGTACACCCACTGTGCTGTTAGGGAGGGAGTTCCAGAATGTTGCCCCAGCGACAGTGAAGGAACGGCGATATATTTCCAAGTCAGGGTGGTGAATGACTTGGAGGGGAACCTCCAGGTGGTGGGGTTCCCAGGTATCTGCTGCTCTTGTCCTTCTAGATGGTAGTGGTCGTGGGTTTGGAATGTGCTGCCTAAGGAACTTTGGTAAGTTACTGCAGTGCATCTTGTAGATGGTACACACGGCTGTCACTGTTCGTCGGTGGTGGAAGATTTGAATGTTTGTGGAAGGGGGAGCAATCAAGCGGGCTGCTTTGTCCTGGATGGTGTCAAGCCTTTTGAGTGTTGTTGGAGCTGCACTCATCCAGGCAAGTGGAGAGTATTCCATCACACTCCTGACTTGTACCTTGTTGATGGTGGACAGACTTGGGGGATCAGGAGGTGAGTTATTCACAGTAGGATTCCTAGCCTTTGACCTGCCCTAGTAGCCACACTATAAACATGGCTAGTCTAGTTCAATTTATGATCAATGGTAACCCCCAGTTTAGAACCAGAGTCCCAACTGCCCCTTCTGGTGAACATAAGAAATTCCAACGTGCTGATTTTCAAAGTGCAAAGAACAGTTCAATACAGGAACAGGCACTTCGGCCCTCCAAGCCTGTGCCAAACATTTTTTAAAAATAAATTTAGAGCACCCAATTTATTTTTCCAATTAAGAGGCAATTTAGCCTGGCCAATCCACCAATCCTGCACAACTTTGAGCTGTGGGGGCGAAACCCATGCAAACACGGGGAGAATGTGCAAACTCCACACGGACAGTGACCCAGAGCCGGAATCGAACCTGGGACCTCGGCGCAGTGAGGCAGCAGTGCTAACCACTGCACCACCGTGCTGCCCTAGCCTGTGCCAAACATAATTTGGGCAGCACGGTAGCATTGTGGATAGCACAATTGCTTCACGGCTCCAGGGTCCCAGGTTCGATTCCAGCTTGGGTCACTGTCTGTGCGGAGTCTGCACATCCTCCCCGTGTGTGCGTGGGTTTCCTCCGGGTGCTCCGGTTTCCTCCCACAGTCCAAAAATGTGCAGGTTAGGTGGATTGGCCATGATAAATTGCCCTTAGTGTCCAAAAATTGCCCTTAGTGTTGGGTGGGGTTACTGGGTTATGGGGATAGGGTGGAGATGGTGACCTTGGGTAGGGTGCTCTTTCCAGGATCCAGTGCAGATTCAATGGGCCGAATGGCCTCCTTCTGCACAGTAAATTCTATGATAATCTATGATAATGCCTATCTAAACTAAAACCTTCTGCACTTCCGGGGTCCGTATCCCTCTGTTCCCATCCTTATGGAACAAAGGAAATCTTGTCACTATCCTGGCCAATATTCATCTGTTAATCAATTCATTAAATCACATAGAATTTACATAGAATTTACAATGCAGAAGGAGGCCATTCGGCCCATCGAGACTGCACCGGCTCTTGGAAAGAGCACCCTACCCATGGTCAACACCTGCACCCTATCCCCATAACCCAGTAACCCCACCCAACACTAAGGGCCATTTTGGACACTAAGGGCAATTTATCATGGCCAATCCACCTAACCTGCACATCTTTGGACTGTGGGAGGAAACCGGAGCACCCGGAGGAAACCCACGCAGACACGGGGAGGATGTGCAGACTCCAACTCCAACCAGACATGAACTGGTTATTGTCACATTGATATTTTTGGGACCTTGCTGTGTTTGTAACTATTCATTCATGGGATGTAAGTGTCACTGGCCAGGCCAGCATTTATTGTCCATCTCTAATTGACAAACCACCTTCTTGAACCGCTGCAGTGAATGTGGTGTAAGTCTACGATGTTGACCGAGCAGCACTGAATGAACAACATTTTGCCTGCTGTATTTCCTACATTATAGTAGTAACTACACTTCAAAGGCTGTCCTGAAGTTGCGAAAGGTCCTTTATAGAGGTACGTCTTCCTTTTCATTCTAGGTTAGGAGCAGAGAAATGATCAAGACACCCCTGAGTGCTTTTCTTTTTTTTAAGAGTACCCAATTATTTTTTTTTCCAATTAAGGGGCGACTTTGCACGGCCAATTCACCTAACCTGCATATCTTTTAGGGTTGTGGGGGTGAAACCCATGCAGTCACAGAGAGAATGTGCAAACTCCACACAGTCAGTGACCCAGATCGGGGAATCGAACCCGGGTCCTCAGCGCCGTAGTCCCAGTGCTAACCACTGAGCCACCATGCTGCCCAGCCCTCAGTGCTTTCCAATGAGTCCATTTGGAATGAGTATTTTAATCAATCTGTACCTGATGTTAAAGCTGATGTGTGAACATCAGGTGGGAGTGGATTTGTGTTCGACTGTATTGAGTTCTTGTACAGTCAGATAAGCTGTCAATAGTCATTGTGCTAACGGCAGCAGGAAGAATGGACACTTGGGAGATCAGGTGGTAAAGTATGACTGTCCCATATGCAATCTTGCCCCAGTGTTCAGAACGCTGGCACAGTGGTTAGCACTACTGCCTCACGGTGCCAGGGATCCGGGTTCGATTCCGGCCTCGGGTGACAGTCTGTGTGGAGTTTGCACCTTCCCCCCGTGTCTGCGTGGGTTTCCTCCGGGTGCTCCAGTTCCTCCCACAATCCAAAGGTGTGCAGGTTAGGTGGATTGGTCACGCTAAATTCCCCCACAGTGTCCAAAGGTGTGCAGGTTGGGTTCCAGGTATAGGGCAAGGTGGGACCTGATTAGAGTGCTCTGTCAGAGGGCCAGTGCAGACTCAATGGGCCGAATGGTGTCCTTCTGCACTGTAGAGATTCTGTGAAAGCTGGTCAGTGGCAGTGGGCAAAATAAATTAACTTTAATCTTAAACAACTGTCTGGATTTATCGGAAAATGATGACTCACATCTTGTTCAGGATTTAAAAGGTATAACACTTGTGAAGCAGCTGCATTCTGCCTGACTGTGAGTGTAGGGGTGGCAGTTGAGGAGATTAATTCAGACTGCATGAACTCAAAGCAACGTGGCATCATGGAACTGGCTCTGGCTTTTCTGACATAATTTATTTTAGTTTAAAAAGGCAGTATTAACAAATATTGCAATTTGAAGCAAAGAAGGGGGAAATTCAACAACAAACTGCAAAAGGTATATAGATTGTCATGTGAGAGTATCTTTAAGAAATGGGTGTATATAAATGGGTGTGTATATAAATATCTGTAGTGAGTGTACCTTTAAGGTGAGGGTGTTTATTACTGCAGTGATGACAGAGAGTGGGCGAAGCTGGGCTTTCTGTCAGCTTTTTACTTTCGTTTTAGGCAGTTTTCTGCAGGGTGTGTTTCAGTTTTGTTTTCAGAGCTGGATAGCTGCAGTCCCAGCCAGACGGGGTATTAGTCTCTCTCTCTGAAATCTAAAAACTTCAAATCGATCCTTTGATGATTTAAGACTAAAACTGCTCTCAGTAGTGACTTTAACCTGATGTGCTTCTGTTAAAAGTTCTTTTTTAAGTCTTATGGATGTTAAAAGGACAGCTTAATGATTACTTAGTGTTGTATTCTTTGGGGGTTGTATTTGAATTAATGGTTGCGAAGATGTTTACTGTATGTTTTAAAAAGATTGACTTGAGTTCATAGAATAAACATTGGTTTGCTTTAAAAAATACTTTTCCATTTCTGTTGTACCATACCTGTCGAGTGGGCCGTGTGCTCCCCATACCACAATCTATTAAAAGTTGGGGGCACCATGGTGGCGCAGTTGTTTAGCACTGCGGCCTCACGGCGCTGAGGTCCCAGGTTCGATCCCGGCTCTGGGTCACTGTCCGTGTGGAGTTTGCACATTCTCCCCGTGTTTGCGTGGGTTTCGCCCCCACAACCCAAAGATGCGCAGGCTAGGTGGATTGGCCATGCTAAATTGCCCCTTAATTGGAAAAAATGATTGGGTACTCTAAATTTTAAAATAAAACAAAAAACAAAACAGCATACTGTGCTTTTTTCTTTTTGGCAAGATTCTCAATTTCCCTGGTCATCCATGGTTGCCGAATCCTGCCTTTCCTGTCCTTCCTTTATACTGGCACATGCCTGTCCTGCAGCCCCATCAACTGTTCCTTAAAAGACTCCCACATGCCAAATGTGGATTTGTCCTCAAACAGCTTCTCCCAAACAACAGCCTCCAAATCCTGCCAAATCTGATTGCCTTTTCCCAATTTAGCACCTTACCGTAGGACAACACTTGTCCTTTTCCATGAGTAGTCGAAAGCTTACGGAATTGTGGTCACTGTTCACCAGACGTTCCCCCACTGCAACTTTGCTGACCTGGCCGGGCTCGTTCCCAAGTACTAAGTCCAATATAGCCCCCTCTCCAGTCGGACTATCCATATATTGTTCCAAAAAACCTTCTTGGACAAACTTTAAAAAAAAATAAAAAATTTAGAGTACCCAATTATTTTTTCCAATTAAGGGGCAATTTAGCGTGGCCAATCCACCTACCCTGCACATCTTTTGGGTTGTGGGGGTGAAACCCATGCAGACACGGGGAGAATCTGCAAACTCCACACAGACAGTGACCCAGGGCCGGGATTCGAACCCGGGTCCTCAGCGCCGTAGGCAGCAATGCTAACCACTGTGCCACCGTGCTGCTCCTTCTTGGACAAACTTAACAAATTCCTCACCATCCAGATCCCTGGGCCTCAGGGATTTCCAGTCAACATGAGGAAAATTAAAGTCTCCCACTATAACAACCCTATTATTTCTACATCTATCCAGAATCTGCTTACATATCTGTTCTTCAGCTTCCCATGGAGTGTTCGGAAGCGTGTAGTACACCCCTATCATAGTGACTGCCCCCTTCCGTTTCTGAATTCTACCCAGTGTGCCTCGTTACTTGATTCTTCCATGGTGTCCTCCCTCTGTACAGCTGTAATATGTTCTCTAACCAGTATTGCAACTCCCCCACCTCTTTTACCTTCTTCCCTGTCTCGCCTAAAACACCTTTTTCCTGGAATATTTAGCTGCCATCCTGTGTTTTTTTTAACCAAGTCACCATTACAGCAACTACATCCAAATTCCGCGCATGAATCAAGGCTTTAAGTTCATCTGTCTTACCTGTTATATTCCGTGCATTGAAGCAGATACACTTCAGACCTCCAAGCCCACTGAGTTCGACCTCTCCCAGCCTACCCTTCATTTTAGCCAGCCTGGCCCTGGCACCATGCTCATGCCGAGACTCTACACTTGCTGGCTTACTGTTCTGATTCCCAGCCCCCTGCCAAATTAGTTTAAACCCACCCGAACCACACTAGCAAACCTCCCAGCCAGGATATTGGTGCCCCTCCAGTTCAGGTGCAACCCGTCCTTCTTGTACAGACCCCACCTTCCCTGGAAGACACCCCGGTGATCCAAAAAACTGAAGCCCTCCCTCCTGCACCCGTTCTTTAGCCACGTGTTCAGCTGCACTATATCCCTGGTGCCAGCCTCGCTAGAACGTGGCACGGGGAGTAATCCTGAGATTACTACCCTAGAGGTCCTGCTTTTTAATCTTCCAACTAGCTCCCTAAATTGCCATTGCAGGACCTCGATACTCTATCTACCTATATAATTGGTGCCAATGTGGACAGTGACCTCTGTCTGATTTCCCTCCCGTTTTACGATGCTTTGTATCCGCTCAGAGACATCCAGGACCCTGGCACCAGAGAGGCAAACTACTATCCTGGGGTCATTTGTGCGGCCACAGAAGCTCCTATCTGTGCCCCTGACTATTGAATCCCCTACCACTAGCACCTTGAAATGAAATGAAAATCGCTTATTGTCACGAGTAGGCTTCAATGAAGTTACTGTGTAAAGCCCCTAGTCGCCACATTCCGGCGCCTGTCCGGGGAGGCTGATACGGGAATCAAACCGTGCTGCTGGCCTGTTTGGTCTGCTTTAAAAGCCAGCGATTTAGCCTTGTGAGCTAAACCAGCCCTTACTTAACCCTTGGACAACACTCGTCCTTTTCCATGAGTATTCAAAAGCTTACAGAATTTAGCTAAAGATGTCCTAATGTAGCAGGACAGGCCACGCTGCCGTAGTGTAACACGGTACACAGATATACTATTCAAAGAATGCTCTTGACTAGGATATGATTCAAGGCTCCTGCCGCAGTGACTCATTCTGCTAATCTGGGGCAACTTTGGTAAGAAAGGAAAATCCTAGCGATAGTAAAGGAGACAGTGATATATTTCCAAGTCAGGATAATAGGCGGCACGGTAGCACAGTGGTGAGCACTGTTGCTTCACAGCACCAGGGACCCAGGTTCGATTCCCCGCTGGGTCACTATCTGTGCAGAGTCTGCATATTCTCCCCGTGTCTGCGTGGGTTTCCTCCGGGTGCTCCGGATTCCTCCCACAAGTCCCGAAAGACGTGCTGTTAGGTGAATTGGACATTCCAAATTCTCCCTCAGTGTTCTCCCGAACAGGTGCCAGAGTGTGGCGACTAGGGGTTTTTCACAGGAACTTCAGTGATTGATTGATATTTATTGTCACATGTACCGAAAAACAGTGAAAAGTATTTTTCTGCGGCCAAGGGAACGTACACAGTACGTACATGGTAGAGAAAAGAATAATCGACAGAGGACATGGACAATGGTACATCAACAAATAGAGATTGGTTACAGTGCAGAACAAGGGCCAAACAAGAGCAGCATAGGGCATTGTGAATAGTTTTAGTTTTAATGCGGTGTTAGTGTTAATGTAAGTCCACTTGTGATAATAATAAAGATAATAATAATAATTTGTGGTTTGGAGGGAAAGTCCAGATGGGGGTGTTCCCATGCATCCGGTTTCCTCCCACAGTCCAAAGATGTGTGGGTTAGGTGGATTGGCCATGCTAAATTGCCCATTGTGTCCAAACGGTTATGTGGGGTTACAGGGATAGAGGAGGAGAGTGGGCCTAGGTGCTCTTTTGGAGGGTCAGTGCAGGATCAATGGGCCAAACGGCCTACTTCTGCCCTGTGGGGATCTGTAGCACCTGTCCTTCCAGGTGGCTGTGGTCGTGGGTTTGGAAGGTGCTGCCAAAGGAGTGTTGGTGAGTTCCTGTTATGTATGCTGTAGATAGTAAAAGGTTGCCAATGTATGTGGGTGCCCACACATGTGGGGCACTACCCCACACCCTCCAAATAAGGACACCCCGCTATGTGGTCTCTGGGGCACCCCTCTTCAGGCCCCCCACATCCCCTTACAGGCTCTCCCTTCCAGGACCCCCCACCTGTCACCTCCCCTAATATCCCACAAGGCTCCTTCTTACCTACCCTGCACCCCCTCCCAACTCTCCCTCACGGCGCCGAGGTCCCAGGTTCGATCCCGGCTTTGGGTCACTGTCCGTGTGGAGTTTGCACATTCTCCCCGTGCTTGCCTGGGTTTCGCCCCCACAACCCAAAGATGTGCAGGGTAGGTGGGTTGGCCACGCTACATTGCCCCTTAATTGGACAAAATTAATTGGGTACGACTTCCGGTTGCGGCTATGCGGAGCTAAGCCGCACGTTCGGCAGCTCCCGCCCTAAAAGGACTTGTGGGCTCTTTTAAGGGCCCCAAACGGCGCTGATTCGACAATTCCCGGTGGATAAAGGGGTCTGGAGCAAAACCCCCCGGGATTTATGGTGCGGACTCGAAGTGCCCATTGAGGGTTCGGGGATGTATCGAGAGGTACCTCGAGGTCAATGATACTGGGGAGGTCCAGGTGGGGATGGTGGGAGGCTCTGAAGGCAGTGATTAGGGGGGAGCTGATCTCCATCCGAGCCCATAGGGAGAGGGGGCAGAGGGAGAGACTGATGGAGGAGTGTGGATAGGAGGTATGCGGAGGCCCCGGAGGAAGGATTGCTGGGGGAGCGGCGTAGCCTGCAGGCCAAGTTTGATTTATTGACCACCAGAAAGGCGGAGACACAGTGGAGGAAGGCGCAGGTAGCGGTCTATGAGTATGGAGAGAAGGTGAGCAGGATGCTGGCGCATCAGCTTCGTAAGCGGGACGCGGCTAGGGAGATTGGTGGAGTGCAGGATAGAGATGGGAATGTGGTGCAGCAGGGGGCAGAGGTCAGTGAGGTCTTTTGGGACTTTTATAGGGAACTGTACCGGTCGGAGCCGCCGGCGGTGGGAGGGGGAATGGAGAGTTTTTTGGACAGGCTCCGATTTCCAAGGGTGCAGGAGGAGCAGGTGGAGGGACTGGGGACGCCGATCGAGTTGGAGGAGCTGGTCAGTGGGATTGGCCACATGCAGTCGGGGAAGGCGCCGGGACCGGATGGGTTCCCGGTTGAATTTTATAAGAAATACGCAGACCTGCTGGGCCCCCTGTTGGTTAGGACCTTCAACGAGGCATGGGAGGGGGGTGTTCTGCCCCCGACGATGTCTCGGCCGCTAATTTCCCTGATCCTGAAGCGTGATAAGGACCCCTTGCAGTGCGGATCATACAGGCCGATTTCACTGCTGAATGTAGATGCCAAGTTGCTGGCGAAGATCTTGGCCACTAGAATAGAGGACTGGGTGCCGGGGGTGGTACATGAAGATCAGACGGGTTTTGTGAAGGGGAGGCAGCTGAACACTAACGTGCGAAGGCTGCTAAATGTGATAATGATGCCGGCAGCAGAAGGAGAGGCGGAGATTGTGGTGGCATTGGATGCGGAGAAGGCCTTTGACAGGGTTGAGTGGGGGTACTTGTGGGAGGTGTTGGAGAGGTTCGGGTTTGGGGTGGGGTTTATTAAATGGGTGAGGTTGCTGTATGAGGCCCCGATGGCGAGTGTAGCGACAAATAGGAGGAGGTCCGAGTACTTCAGGCTCCACCGAGGGACGAGGCAGGGGTGCCCCCTGTCCCCCTTGCTTTTTGCGTTGGCAATTGAGCCTCTTGCCATGGCTCTCAGGGAGTCGGGGAGGTGGAGGGGTTTGGTGTGAGGTGGGGAGGAGCACCGAGTGTCACTTTATGCAGACGACTTGCTGCTGTATGTAGCAGACCCGGTGGGGGGAATGCCGGAGGTGATGGAGATTCTTGCTGAGTTCGGGAGTTTCTCGGGATATAAATTGAACCTGGGCAAGAGTGAGCTGTTTGTTGTACACCCAGGAGATCAGGAGGAGGGGATTGGTAGGCTCCCGCTAAAGAGGGCAGTGAGGAGTTTTAGATACCTGGGGGTTCAGGTGGCTAGGAGCTGGGGGAGTCTGCACAAGCTCAATTTTACTAGGTTGGTGGAGCAGATGGAGGAGGAGTTTAAAAGGTGGGACATGCTGCCGTTGTTGTTGGCGGGTAGAGTACAGTCCGTTAAAATGACGGTGCTCCCGAGGTTTTTGTTTTTGTTTCAGTGCCTCCCCATTTTCGTTCCAAGGGCCTTTTTTAGGAGGGTGAACAGCAGCATTCTGGGATTTGTTTGGGACTCCGAGGGTAAGGAGGGTCTTTTTGGAGCGGGGCAGGGGTAGAGGGGGGCTGGCGCTGCCCAACCTCTCTGGGTACTATTGGGCGGCTAACGTCTCGATGGTACGTAAGTGGGTAATGGATGGGGAGGGGGCAGCATGGAAATGGATGGAGATGCCGTCCTGTGGAGGTACGAGCCTGAAGGCACTGGTAACGGCGCCACTGCCGCTCTCTCCAACGAGGTGCACTACGAGCCCGGTGGTGGCGGCTACCATCAAAATTTGGGGGCAGTGGAGGCGACACGGGGGGAAGTGGGGGGCTCGGTGGAGGTCCCGCTGCGGGGGAACCACCGGTTTGTCCCAGAGAACATGAATGGCGGGTTCCTGGGGTGGCACAGGGCGGGCATTAGGAAGTTGGGAGACCTGGTCATTGACGGGAGGTTCGCGAGCCTTGGTGAACTGGAGGAGAAGTTTGAGCTCCCCCCGGGGAATATGTTCAGGTACCTTCAGGTCAAGGCATTTGCTAGGCGACAGGTGGAGGGGTTCCCTTTGCTTCCCCCGCGGGGGGTAAGGGATAGGGTGCTTTTGGGGTGTGGGTCGGGGATGGGAAGGTGTCTGACATCTACCAGGTAATGCAGGAGGTGGGGGAGGCGTCGGTAGAGGAGCTGAAGGCTAAGTGGGAGGTGGAGCTGGGGGAGCAGATTGAGGAGGGGACATGGGTGGACGCCCTGGAGAGGGTGAACTCCTCCTCTTCATGTGCGAGGCTTAGTCTCATCCAGTTTAAGGTGCTGCACCGGGCCCACATGTCTGGATCTAGGATGAGTAGGTTCTTTGGGGGCGAAGACAGGTGCATCAGGTGTTCGGGGAGTCCAGCGAACCATGCCCATATGTTCTGGGCATGCCCGGCACTGGAGGAGTTCTGGAAGGGGGTGGCGAGGACGGTGGGATCCAGGGTCAAGCCAGGCTGGGGACTCGCGATATTTGGGGTTGGGGTGGAGCCGGGAGTGCAGGAAGCGAAAGAGGCCGATGTTTTGGCCTTTGCGTCCCTAGTGGCCTGGCGGAGGATCTTGCTGCAGTGGAAAGATGTGAGACCTCATCGTGTGGAGACCTGGATTAATGACATGGCGGGATTCATTCAGCTGGAGAGGGTCAAATTCGCCCTGAGGGGGTCGGTACAAGGGTTCTTTAGGAGGTGGCAGCCTTGCCTCGACTTTCTGGCTCAACGATAAGGTACTAGGTCAGCAGCAGCAGCAACCCGGGGGGAAAGGGGGGGGGGGGGGTTAGGGGGGATAGTGTTTAAGTTAATTTGCTTATTGTTAATTTATTTTGTTGTTTATTGGGTTTGGGGTGGGTGGGGGGGGTTTGTTATATGCGTTGTTGCGGTTGCTGGAGGGCGTTTATTATTATTATTGTTATTGTTATTATTGTTCTGTTGATATATATTTTTCAAAAATTCCAATAAAAAGTATTTTTTTAAAAATAAAAATTAATTGGGTACTCTAAAATTTAAAAAAAAGAATGGCGGAGCAGGTTCGAAGCATCAAATGGCCTCCTCCTGCTATTATTTTCTATGTTTCTATGTTTTAGCGATAAAAGACAAACAACTATTCTAGTGCAATTCCGAAACTCATACCTGGAGTCTTCACTTCATGCACACTCTACAAGTTCCAGGTGATGCAGGAGGCCCGAACTGAAAGGAAAAATATTTAGTTCCTGAGTTCTAACAATGAAGAGACCCACCTGAAAGGTAGTCAGCTTCTGGTGCTGTTCATGAATCCAAATGAGGAATAAGCTGAGGAGAAAGCCAATTGCAAACAGCACGATGAACAGAATGTAAGCCCATAGAGGGAGGTGGAGGTGACTGATTCCAAATATTATGATGCAGCACAGGCAGACTGAACACACCACCAGGGAGACAGCTGCCACCATCACGAGCTCTCCGGGTGCAAAGCCACGCAGGAAAGGTAAGCAAGGTTCGAAGGAGGACCTCAGTTGGCCGGGCTCCCTTCGTTCTTTGGCCACTTTTTGCCTCTCCACCAACTGGAGTTTGTCTGAGAATGACTCATATTCTTTCAGCCCAGCACCGTCCTGGGCTGGAGGGCTTTGGTTGGGCTGGGGTGGCTCCGAGCGGTTTGTCTTATCTGTCTGGTAGCGGAGCACGATGACACTGGCAGCCACAAACGTGTAGGCCAGCAGCGTTCCGATGGACAGGAACTCCACCAGGGACTCCAGGTCAAATATCAGTGCCAAGATGGCCATCAGGATTCCAAACACGATGATGCCGAAGATGGGGACCTTGGTGACGGGGTTCAGCCGCGAGAAGATCTTGAAGAGCAGACCATCTTCGGACATGGCATAGGCAATTCGAGGAACGGAAAACAGGCTGCAGAGGATGACAGTGTTCATTGCTGGAATAGAGGTGGAAAGAAAATAGTAATCAAAAAGACATATTGAGACCGGCAACATCTAATCATTTGAAAATAGAAGCAGGAGCAGGCCATTCGGCCCTTCGAGCCTGCTCCATCATTCAACATGTTCCTCCTCCTGTCCCACTTACTTCTTGTGCTGACTTGGTGGGTGGTGACTTAGTTTGTGCCACTGACTCCATTCAATCCTCTGAAACCGAGATCTTAGTGAGAATAAATACTGCACTAGGCATTAAAGCAAGCCATTATTACCCTCTACCCAAAAGTACCTTCATGCAGGCAGTCACTGGGTAATAATCAGAAATCAGAAATAATCAGAATCACACATACTCAACTGAGACCTGACAATTGAGATGTAACTGACATCAGAGAAATGTAACAATGTCACCCAATTCAGCAGCTGTTACAGTCTTCTTCATCTGCTGAATCTTTACAACATTAGAACGAATTCTAATGAAGCTGCAAACCGAGTCAATCACAGTAAACAAGGTCACCCGGTTAAGGAGAGATCAGCATTTACATTAGAAATGAAACAGGACTGTGGAATAGCTTTAGCAGAATGATATCCGGAGGTCAAATGTTAAATTAAGAGGGAAGATAATACGGATGAAGGCAGTATTCCCTTGAATTTGGAAGGTTAATGGTCTCATTCGATCATTGCAAAGGTTTTTCCTCACACCTGTCTGAAACGAGCAGCCCCTTATTTTAAAGGTTGGTGGTGGGCTGGAGTTTAGATGAGTGAGGCGTGACTTGAGTAAAACATATACGGCTGGATTCTCCGATTGTGAGGCTATGTCCTCACGCCGGCATGGGAACGGTGGCATTTCACGCCCGAAGATTCGACGCAAAACAGCCACCGATCCTCCGGGTAGCTGGGGGCTGGCACGCCGTCAGTGTAGAGCACCTGGAGAATTGCCTGATCCGTGTGACACGGCGGTGGCCGCTCGCGGACCTGGCCCACGAAATAGCCCCCCCCCCCCCTTCGGCTGGCTCGTGCTCCCCTCCCCCCCTCCCCCCCCCCTCCCCCCCTCCCCCCCCTCCCCCCTCCCCCTCCCCCCCTCCCCCCCTCCCCCCCTTCCCCCCCCTCCCCTCCCCCCTCCCTCCCCCCCCTCCCCCCCCTCCCCCCCTTCCCCCCCCTCCTTCCCCTTCCCCCCCCTCCTTCCCCCCCCTCCCCCCTTCCCCCCCCCCCTCCTTCCCCCCTCCCCCCCTTCCCCCCCCTCCTTCCCCCCCCCCTCCCCCCCCCTCCTCCCCCCCCTCCCCCCCCCTCTCTTCCCCCCCCCTTCCCCCCCTCCCCCCCCTCTCTTCCCCCCCCTCCCCCCCTCTCTTCCCCCCCCTCCCCCCCCTCTCTCCCCCCCCCTCCCCCCTCTCTTCCCCCCCCTCCCCCCTCTCTTCCCCCCCCCCCTCCCCCTCCCCCCCCCTCCCCCCCTTCCCCCTCCCCCCTTCCCCCCCCTCCCCCCCTTCCCCCCCTCCTTCCCCTTCCCCCCCCTCCTTCCCCCCCCTCCCCCCTTCCCCCCCCCTCCTTCCCCCCCCTCCCCCCCTTCCCCCCCCTCCTTCCCCCCCCCCTCCCCCCCCTCCTCCCCCCCCTTCCCCCCCCCCCTTCCCCCCTCCCCCCCCTCTCTTCCCCCCCCCTTCCCCCCCTCCCCCCCCCTCTCTTCCCCCCCCTCCCCCCCTCTCTTCCCCCCCCTCCCCCCCCTCTCTTCCCCCCCTCCCCCCTCTCTTTCCCCCCCTCCCCCCTCTCTTCCCCCCCCCTCCCCCTCCCCCCCTCCCCCCCTTCCCCCTCCCCCCTTCCCCCCCCTCCCCCCCTTCCCCCCCCTTCCCCCCCCCCTTCCCCCCCCCTCCCCCCCTCCCCCCCTTCCCCCCCCTTCCCCCCCTCCCCCCCTTCCCCCCCCCTTCCCCCCCCTCCCCCCCTTCCCCCCCCTCCCCCCCTTCCCCCCCTCCCCCCCTCCCCCCCCCCTTCCCCCCCCCGCCCCCCCTTCCCCCCCCTCCCCCCCCCTCCCCCCCTCCTCCCCCCCTTCCCCCCCCACTCCCCCCCTTCCCCCCCCTCCCCCCTTCCCCCCTCCCCCCTTCCCCCCCCTTCCCCCCCCTTCCCCCCTTCCCCCCCTTCCCCCCTTCCCCCCTTCCCCCCCCCTCCCCCCCACAGTGCCCCCAGCCCCTGATAAAGACCCCCTGCCCGCGGATCAACCCTCCTCCGACTGAGTCCGCAGCCGTCCAGGCCGAGATCCCGACGGATGAGACCACAGGCGGCCGACACCATCGGGTACTCGGCCGGTCGGGGGGGGGGGGGGCCCTCAGTCAATGTCCTGAGGCCGTCGACATAGTGCGCATGGTGGGGTTGGAGCATTGCAAAAGCGGCGCCCCCACCCCGATTTGATCAGAAACGGGTATTCTCCGGCCGATTGCCGAGCGCGATTCCGGCGTCGGCGACCAAAGAGTCCCGCCCATAATATTTAGATGAGGTGGACGTGAAATTGATGCTTTTTGTTGTGGGCTAGGCCAGAACTCGGGGGGCACTGTTTCAAATTTAGGCCTCACCTTTTTAGGACGGAGATGAGGGGAATTCTTTTCTCTCGGAGGGTTACGCGACTTTGGAACGAAGAGGCGAGGTGGGAGAGGAGACATGGTCAGGGGCAGAGAAAGGGACCATCTTGGATGAGCCAGGTACAGGGTGGAATCAATGACGCCAGAGCCAGAAGGGGATGACAGATGTTCGAGAGCAATGGAGGCATAAGCCTCCGGTAAGGCTGACAACGTGGATTGTGCGAGGGCTCAATGGACCAGTTAAACGATCTCAGGTGGGATTCTCCGGTTGCCGATGCCGAAATTGTCCATTTGCGGCGAAATCGGGGGGGGGGGGTCGTTTTTGCGATACTCCACCCCTCGAAAACGGCGTTCTCGAAGAGCGGTGGTTCAAGGCTCATGCGGATCAGGAAAGGAGGGAGGAATATGAACGGCTAATGAACGAGAGAGTGGAGGCAGATAGGGAGTACTCGAGGGTGCCCAACACGGAGAGATTGGTGATGAGGAAAGAATTACAGGGACAATTCGATAGGCTGACAACAGGGAGGGCGGTAGGACAGCTGCGGAGGGCAAGAGGGGTGCAGTACGAATACGGGGAGAAGGCGAGTCGTATGTTAGTGCACCAGCTATGGAGGCAGGCCGCATTCCAGGGGAAAAGTGACTGGGGCTGGGGGTGTGGTGTCGGAGCCAGGGAAGATAAATGAGGCATTTAGAGAGTATCATAAGGGCAGACCCGGGGTGTGAAGTGAGGGACGGTTTTTAAATGAACTGGAGTTTCCTCAGCTGGAGGAAGGGAAGAGGCCGGCGCTAGAGGAGCCCCTGGGGCTGAGGGAGATACTGGACAGTATAAGGGGTATGAAGTCGGGGAATGCTCCGGGGTCTGATGGATAACCGGCAAAATTTTATAAGGAGTTTGCGACGGACCTGACACTACATTTCTTGGGAGCATTTAATGAGGTATTGGAGAAGGGTGAGCTGCCGGAGACGATGATGGAGTCAGCGATCACGTAAATACCGAAAAAGGGGAAGGACCCGGTGGAATGTGGGTTGTATAGGCCCATATCGTTGTTAAATATAGACGTGAAAGTTATTGACGGGAAGGATGGAAGGTTGTGGAGGACCAAACAGGCTTCATAAAGGGCAGGCAGCTCTCTATCAATATAAGGAGGTTGTTAAAAGTGATTATGACCTCGTCGGGAGCCCAGGTGCCGGAGGTAATGGTGTCGATGGACGCGGAGAAGGCATTTGACCTGGTGGAGTGGCGGCCGTACCTGTTTGAGGTCCTGGGAAGGATTGGGTTTGGGCCTAGGTTTGTGACATGGGTGCGCCTGTTATATGTGACACCGAGGGTGAGCATGCAGACTAATGACATGGGCTCATGGAACAAAGCAGGGGTTGCCCGCTGTCGCCGCTGCTGTTTGCACTGGCTATAGAGCCTCTGGCAATGGCACTTAGGGGGTGAGGAGAGTGGCAAGGGATTATGAAGGGACGAAGGGAACATCGGGTGTTGCTCTATGCCGATGACCTACTGTTGTATGTTTTGGACCCGCTGGGGATTATGGGAAGGATCATGGGCCTGTTGGGGAGGTTTGGGGCGTTCCCGGGGTATAAATTGAATGTAGGGAAAAGCAAAGTGTTTCTAGTGAATGAGTTGGGACGGCGAGAGAATTTAGGGGGGATGCCATTTTATGTGGCTAGTCAGATACCTGGGGATTCCGGTAGCGAGGGAATGGGCCATGTTTCACAAGTGAAATTTAACAAAGCTGCTGGAGGAGGCTGGGGAGGATCTCAAGAGGTGGGACTCGTTGCAATTGATTTTGGTGGGGAGGATCCAAGTGGTGAAGACAAATATTCTGCCGAGGTTCCTGTTCATTTTCCAGACACTCCCGATCTTTATATCGAAGGCCTTCTTTTGGAAACTGGACACGATTATCTCGGGCTTTGTATGGGCAGGGGAGGTGCCAAGGGTTGGGAGGACCCTGTTACAGAGACAGAGGCAGCAGGGAGGGTTGGCATTGCCGAACTTGCTTCATTAGTATGGGGCGGCGAACGTGGAGAAGGTGAGGCGATGGTGGGAAGTAGAGGGGGTAGAATGGGTTAGGACGGAGGAGGAATCCTGTAGGGGGTCCAGCTTGAGGGCTATGGTGACGGCGGCATTGCCAATGGTGCCGAGCAGATACTCGGAGAGCCCTGCAGTGCAGTCCACGGTGAAGACCTGGAACCAGGTGAGGAGGCACTTTGGGATGGATGTTAACGTCATTGTGCGAGAATCACGGGTTTGAGCCTGGGGGGAGGGATGGATGGCATGTCTAGGAGGTAGAAAGAAGTGGCGCTGGTCAAGGTGAAGAGTTTGTATCTGGAAGAATGGTTTGCCAGTATAGATAATTGAAAGAGAGGGTAGGGCTCCCGAGAGAGAGTGAGTTTAGGCACCTGCAGGTAAGGGACTTCGCGCGCAAGGTTTTGAAAGGCTTCCCTAGGTTGCCAAGGTACACCCTGCTGGAGCGACTGTGGGTGTGGAAGGGGAGGACAGAATTGGAAATATACACAGGTGTCTGAGAGGGCTGGGAGGCGAGTGGGGTGGTGAAGGTTAAGGAAAAATGGAAAGGAGAGCTGGGAGGGGAGATAAATTGCGGAGTTTGGAGTGAGGCTCTACGAAGGGTAAATGCGACCACCTCTCACATGTTCTGGGGCTGTGAAAGATTGGAGAGATTCCGGGCGGGAGTGTTTGCGGTCCTAGCAAGGATAGTGGGGGAGGGGTGGAGCCAGATCCTTTGGTGGCGATATTTGGGGTTTCGGAGAAGCCAGCACTGATAGAGGCCGCTGTTGTGGCCTTCGCCTCTCTGATTGCCCGGCGATGAATCTTATTGGAGTGGCGGTCAGCAACGCCACCAGGGCTAGCGGCCTGGCTGGGTGAACTGACCTGGATGATTTCCTTCGGCTGAAAAAGGTAAAATACGAGTTAAGGTGTTCAGTGGAGGGGTTTGAGGCAAGGTGGGGGTGTTCGTGACTGTTTGAGGGGTTTTTCGTCGCAGGGAGAGAGAAAAAGGGGAAAATTTGGTACAAACTGTATAGTCGTTTGTTGGGAAGCCTGTTTCCCGAATTGTTTATGTATTGTAACTTTTTATATACATTTGTAATAAAATACGCTTTAAAAAAAGATATTAGCATGTAAAATTAAAACACATAGTATTGGGGTAGCATATTTAGATAGACAGAACACTGGTTGGCAGACACAAGGGGCGGCATTCTCCTATAATGGGGCTATGTCCCCACGCCCGCGCGAAAATGGGCGCGAATCACCCCGGACCTTTTTCTCGAAAGTCCGGAGTGATTCTCCGTTTTGAAAGGGGCTTTTGGGGCCCCGGAGTGCTCCACGCAGCTCTGGCTGCCGATTCGGGGACCTGCACTTCCGGCTGTCGGCCCCGTGCGACATGGCGGACCCACACAACGGGCCAGCGCCGAAGAAGTAGGCCTTCCCCAGATCATGTGCGCCCTCCGATCAGTGGCCCCCGATCGTGGGTCTGGCCGTCGTGGAGGCCCCCACCCCCGTGATGGATCCCCCGCCCCCAATCCCTCCCCCCCCCCACCACCACCAGGACGGCCACCGCAGCCGCGACTCCAGGCTCCCGTCGGGTGGAACCATACTTGAACCACCCCGGCAGGAACTCGGCCGGTCTTCCGTAGAGAATCGCCGCGGGGGCCTTTTTCAACGGCCCCCAACCGGCACCGCGTTGACCGCGCTCGCGCGACTGGCGGTGTGGAGGCTCGGAGAATCCCGGCCTAGATGAATAGTAGGAATAAACAGGTCTTTTTCTGTCAGGCAGTGACTAGAGGGCTACTGTAGGAATCAGTGCTAGGACCCCAGTTATTCACAATATATATTAATGATGTAGACGGGGGAACCAATTGTAACATCTCCAAATTTGCAGATGACAAAGCTGGAGTGAGGGTGAGCTGTGAGGAGGATGCAGAGATGCTTCAGTGTTATTTGGACAAGTTGAGTGAGTGGGAAAATGCGATGCAAATGCAGTTTAATGTGGATAAATGTGACGTTATCCACTTTGGTAGCAAAAACAGGATGGCTGATCATGATCTGAATAGATTGGGAGATGGAAATGTGCAACCAGACCTGGTCCTTGTGCACCAATCGCTGAAGATAAGCATACAGGTTTGGGCAGGCGGTCAAGAAGGCAAATGGTTATGTTGGCCTTCATTGCGAGAGGGTTCTAATACTGGAGCAGAGATGTCTTGCTGCAGTTATACCGGACCTTGGTAAGACCTTACATTGCGTATTGTGCGCAGTTTTGGGCTCCTTATCTCAGGAAGGATGTTCTTACTATGGAGGGAATGCCGGTTTTCTCCCACACGTGCGAAAAGACGTGCTTGTTAGGTGAATTGGACATTCTGAATTCTCCCTCCGTGTACCCGAACAGGCGCCGGAGTGTGTTAATGTAAGCCTACTTGTGATAATAAAAGATTATTAAAATGAGCATGAATTGCGAGCAGGCTCGAAGGGCCAAATGGCCAACTCCTACTCCTATTTTTCTACGTTTCTGTGAACGTTCGTATAAACCATGACCCCTTGTTCTAGATACTCCAATAAGTGGAAACACTCTTTCCACATTCATTCTGTTAAGACCCCTCAGGATCTTAACACTTTCAATCAAGTCACCTCTCACTCTTCTAAACTAGTGGATACAAGCCTAACCTATCCAGCCTTTGCTCATAAGACTAGATTAGTCTAGTAAACCTTCTCTAAACTGCTTCTAATGCATTGACATCTTTCCTCGGACAAGGAGACCAATACTGTACACAATGTTACAGATGTGGCCACACCAATGCTCTGTACAGTTGAAGCAGACAAATTAGCACACTGGGCTAAATCACTGGCCTTTAAAGCAGACCAAGGCAGGCCAGCAGCACGGTTCAATTCCCGTACCAGTTCCCCCGAACAGGCGCTGGAATGTGGCAACTAGCGGCTTTTCACAGTAACTTCATTTGAAGCCTACTTGTGACAATAAGCGATTTTCATTTAATTTCATATCCTCCCTACCTTTGTAATCAGTTCCCCTCACAATAAGACGATAAGATATAGGAGCAGAATTAGGCGATTCGACCCATCGAGGCTGCTCCGTCATTCGATCATGGCTGATACATTCCTCATCCCCATTCTCCTGCCTTCTCCCCGTAACCCCTGATCCCCTTATTAATCAAAACATCCCCTTGTTAATCAAGAACACCGGATTTGTGCTTGAGCTGCTGTTACCTACGGGGCTACAGACCAAGAGCTGGAAAGTGGAATTAGATAGAGTAGTCCTTTCTTAGAACATCAGAACGTTGGAATGAGTAGCAGGGGTGGACAATTTAGCCTCTCCAGCCTGGTTCACCGTTCAATACGATCATGACTGACCTCATCATGGTCTCAACTCCACTATCCTAGACATTCTCCGTACCTCTTTAACCCATTACAAATTAAAAATTTGTCTAACTCCCCCTTAAATTGACTCACAGTCCCAGCATCCACTGCACTCTGGGGTAGCGAATGCCACAGATTCATGACCCATTGGGAGAAGTAATTTCCCCTCATCTCTGTTTTAAATTTGCTACCCCTGATCCTGAGACTATGACCTCTCGTTCGAGAATGCTCCACAAGAGGAAGATTCCGCTCTACGTCTACTTTGTCCATACCTTTTATCATCTTACATACCTCAATTTGATCTCTCCTCACTGTTCTAAACTCTCGAGAGTATAGGCCTAAACTACTCGATCTCTCTTCGTCAGACAAACCCCTCGGGCGGGATTCTCCGGCGTTTTCTGGTGTGGCGCACCTGCGCCGGCATAGGGATCCTCCATCCTGGCAGCCGGCCGATGGAGTTTCCCATTGTGGGCACCCCCACGCTGTCGGGAATTCTGCAGTTGTGAGTGCGCTGCCAGCAAAACGGAGGATGCCGCCGACGGAGAATCCAGCCCCTCGTCTCTGGAATCAATCATATCAAAGCTCCAAAACCTAGGACTTGGCTCTCCACTCTGCAACTGGATCCTTGACTTTCTGACCAACAGACCACAGTCAGTAAGAATGAACACCAACACCTCCTCCACAATAGTCCTCAATACCGGGGCCCTGCAAGGCTGCATACTTAGCCCCCTACTCTACTCCCTGTACACACACGAGTGCGTGGCAAAACTTGGTTCCAACTCCATCTACAAATTTGCTGACGATACGACCATAGTGGGCCGGATCTCGAATAACGACGACTCAGAATACAGGAGGGAGATAGAGAACCTAGTGGAGTGGTGTAACGACAACAATCTCTCCCTCAATGCCAGCAAAACTAAAGAGCTTGTCATCGACTTCAGGAAGCAAAGTACTGTACACACCCCTGTCAGCATCAACGGGGCCGAGGTGGAGATGGTTAGCAGTTTCAAACTCCCCGGGGTGCACATCACCAAAAATCTGTCCTGGTCCACTCACGTCGACGCTATCACCAGGAAAGCACAACAGCGCCTATACTTCCTCAGGAAACTAAGGAAATTCGGCATGTCCACATTAACCCTTACCAACTTTTACAGATGCACTATAGAAAGCATCCTATCGGGCTGTATCACAGCCTGGTATGGCAACTGCTCGGCCCAGGACCGCAAGGAACTTCAGAGAGTCGTGAATACCGCTCAGTCCATCACACGAACCTGCCTCCCATCCATGGACTCCATCTACACCTCCCGCTGCCTGGGGAAAGCGGGCAGCATAATCAAGGATCCCTCCCACCCGGCTTACTCACTTTTCCAACTTCTTCCATCGGGCAGGAAATACAGAAGTCTGAGAACACACACGAACAGACTCAAAAGCAGCTTCTTCCCCACTGTCACCAGACTCCTAAATGACCCTCTTATTGACTGACCTCATTAACACTACACCCTGTATGCTTCATCCGATGACAATGCTTATGTAGTTACATTGTATATCTTGTGTTGCCCTATTATGTATTCTCATGTGCTTTCTTGTATTCTCTTGAATTTTGTTTAGTTCCCTTTTCTTCCATGTACTTAATGATCTGTTGAGCTGCTTGCACAAAAATACTTTTCACTGTACCTCGGTACACGTGACAATAAACAAATCCAATCCAATCCAGTGAACCTCCTCTGAACTGCCTCCACCCAGATCCCGCTGCACAGGAGCACCCAGAAGTCTCTCCTCATTTAGATAATAAGCGGCCTTTCCATTCTTACCACCAAAATGGATGACATCACACTTATCTATGTTCAACTCCATCCGCCGCATTTTGGCCCACTCACCCAACCTATTTATATCCATTTGTAAAGTTCTTATTTCCTCATTGCAACTTACTGGCCCACCTATTTTAATGCCATTTGCAAATCTGCAAATTTGGCTATAGAACCTTCTGGAATAAAATGTAAGTGGTCTGATTAGCAAGTTTGCAAATGATACTAAGATAGATGGAGTTACAGATAGTGAAGGGGACTGTCAGAGAATACAGCAAAATATAGATAGATTGAAGAGTTGGGCAGAGAAATGGCAAATGGAGTTCAATCCTGGCAAATGCTCGGTGATGCATTTTGGAAGATCAAATTCAAGTGTGAATTATACAGTAAGGAGCATTGGCATACAGAGGGATCTGATGTTCAAGTCCAGAGTTCCTTGAAAGCGACAATGCAGGTGGACAAAGTGTTCAAGAAGGCATGCAGCATGTTTGCATTCATCAGCTGGGGCATTGCGTACAGGAGTTGGCAGGTCATGTTACAGTTGTATAAAACTTTAGTTAGGTCACATTTGGAATATTGCGTGCAGTTATGGTCACCACAGTACCAGAAGGACGTGAATGCTTTGGAGAGAATGCAAAGAAGGTTTACCAGGATGTTGCCTGGTCTGGAGGGTGTTAGTTGTGAGGAGAGACTGAATAAACTCAGATTGGTTTCATTGAAAAGACGAGGCTAAGGGGAGACCTGATTGAGGTCTACAAATGTACGACAGGTATAGACAGGGTGAATAGTCAGAAGCTTTTTCCCAGGATGGATTACAATTACAAAGGGGCACAGATTCATAGACATAGACGTAGAGCATACAGTGCAGAAGGAGGCCATTCGGCCCATCAAGTCTGCACCGACCCACATAAGCCCTCACTTCCACCCTATCCCCGTAACCCAATAACCCCTCCTAACCTTTTTGGTCACTAAGGGCAATTTATCATGGCCAATCCACGTAACCTGCACGTCTTTGGACTGTGAGAGGAAACCGGAGCACCCGGAGGAAACCCACGCAGACACCAGGAGAACGTGCAGACTCCGCACTGACAGTGACCCAAGCCGGGAATCGAACCTGGGACCCTGGTGCTGTGAAGCCACAGTGCTATCCACTTGTGTTACTGTGCTGCCGTTCACGGTGAGAGGGGGAAAGTTTAGGGGAGATGTGCGGGGAAAGATTTTCACGCAGAGGGTGGTGGGTGCCTGGAACACATTCCCAGTGGAGGTGTTGGAGGCAGGCATGATAGCAACATTTAAGCTACACCTTGATAGACACATGAATGGGCAGGAAATGGGGGGATACAGATTGTTTGGGCAATAAGTAATAGGTCTAAATAAGGAATCTAGATCGACACAGGCTTAGTTGGCTGAAGTGCCTGTTCCTGTGCTGTAATGTTCTTTGTTCTAGCCCTCTATCCAAGTTGTTAATATAGATTGTAAATAGTTGGGGGCCAAGGACTGAAGGCCCACTAGTTATATCTTGTCATTCAGAAAAAGTCCAATTTATTCCAACTCTGTCTTCTGTTCCTCAGCCAGTCTTCTACACAACCTAATAAATAACCCCTAACCCCATGTGATATAACCTTGTGTATTAACCTTCTGTGTAGCACCTTATTAAACACCTTCCAGAAGTCAGGATATACTACATCTACAGGATCCCCATTATCCCCTTTCACCTTTGAAGAAATTAAAGAAATTACTCAAACATGATTTATCATTCATAAAACCATTCTAACTCTAGTGGATTGCATTTTGACTTTCCAAATATCCTGATATTGCTTCCTCAATAATGGATTCTAACAATTTCCCAACAACAGATGTTAAATAACTCGTCTGTAATTTCCTACATTCTGCCTCCTTCCCTATTTCAATGAAGGCTTTACATTAGCATTTTTCCAATCTATTGGAATCTTTACCATGTCCAGGGAATTTTGGAATATTTGGAATAATCAATGGATCCACTATGTCCGCTGCCACTGCCTTTGACACCCCACGATGTAGGATGTAGGGCCCTGGGGACTTATCAGACTTCAACCCAATAGTTTGTTGAAATTGCTTCCCTATTCATATGAAATGAAAATCGCTTATTGTCACAAGTAGGCTTCAAATGAAGTTACTGTGAAAAGCCCCTAGTCGCCACATTCCGGCGCCTGGTTGGGGAGGCTGTTACGGGAATTGCCTGTATGGCCTGCCTCGGTCTGCTTTAAAAGCCAGCGATTTAGCCCAGTGAGCTAAACCAGCTAAACTAGGTGAGGTATTAAATGAGTAATTTGCGTCAATATTCACCAAAGGACTTAGTGGATGATGAAACTGAGAAAGGTGTGTAGATAGTTTGGGTCATAAGAGAAGAGGCAGGCGCTAGAGGAGCCCCTGGGACTGAGGGAAATATTGGACAAGGTATGAGGTATGAAGTCGGGGAAGGCCCCATGGCTACTGGGATTTTATAAGGAGTTTGCGACGGACCTGACACCACATCTCTTGGGGGTGTTTAATGAGGCGTTGGAGAAGGGGGCGTTGCCAGAGACGATGATGCAGTAACCAATCACATTAATACCAAAAAAGGGGAAGGACGTTTTTAGGTCGTATAGGCCCATAGCGTTGTTAAATATGGAAGTGACAGTGCCGGCTTGGTGGCGGGAAGGACGGAAAGCTGTGTCCTGGGGGTGGTTACGGAGGACCAAACAGGCTTCGTAAAGGGCCGGCAGCTTTCTAGTAATATATGGAGGCTGTTAAATATGATCATGACCCCGTCGAGAGCTCAGATACCGGACGTAGTGGCATCCATGGGCGTGGAGAAGGCATTCGACCGGGTAGACTGACAGTGCATGTTGGAGGTCCTGGGAAGATTTGGGTTTGGGTTGAAGTTCGTGGCCTGTTAAATGTCGCACCAAGGGCTAGTGTGCGGACAAATGACGTGGGTTCACGGAACTTTGAACTACACAGGGGAAAAAGGCAGGGGTGCCAGCTGTCACCGCTGCTGTTTGCGCTGGCTAGAGAGCCTCTGGCAATGGCTCTTAGGGGTCGGCAGAGTGACGTGGGATTACAATGGGATGAAGGGAACAGCTTCCCTATATACGGACGACCTACAATTGTATGTTTCGGACCCACTGGAGGGCATGGAGAGGATCACGGGCCTGTTGGAGATGTTAGAGGCGTTCTCGGGATATAAGCTAAATGTAGGAAAAAGCAAAGTGTTCCCTGTGGATGAGTCGGGTCGGTGAGCCCATTTAGGCAGGATGCCATTTACGGCGGCCAGAGACAGGTTTAGACACCTGGGGATTCAGGGAGCGAGGGAATGGGCGATGCTACACAAATGGAATTTAGCAAAAATGGTGGAGGAGGCTAGAGAGGACCTCAGGAGGTGGGCTGCGTTGCATTTGAATTTGGCAGGGACGGTCCTAGTGGTAAAGATGAACATTCGGCCGAGGTTCCGGTTCATTTTCCAGACACTCCTAATCTTTATACCAAAGGCAAAATGCTGGAAAATCTCAACAAGTCTGGCAGCATCTGTAGGGAAAGAAAAGAGCTAACGTTTCGAGTCCGATGGCTCTTTGTCAAAGCTGTCAGAGTCATTGAGTGAAAACCATGGTTCTGAGCCGCGGGTGGATAGACGGCATGTATAGGAAGTGGCGAGAATTGGGACTGGTTAAAGTGAGGGATCTGTATCTGGAAGTATAGATGAATTGAAGAAGAGGGTAGAGGCCCCAAGGGGAAGTAAGTTTAGGCACCTGCAACTAAGGGACTTTGCGCGGAAGGTTTGGAAAGAGTTCCCCAGGTTGCCAAGGTTCCCTGCTGGAGCGACTGCTGCTTCCGGATGTGGAAGGGGAGGGCAGGATCAGAGACACATACAGGTGGATGGGAGACCAGGGAGGTGAGCAGGTGGTGAAGATCAAGGAGACGTGGAAGGGGGAGCTGGAAGGGGAGATAAACTGGGGAGTATGGAGTGAGACGCTACGAAAGGTAAACGCAACCTCTTTGTGTGCAAGGATGAGCCTGATATGGTTCAAGGTCGTACACAGGGTACATAGGGCAAGAATGAGTGGGTTCTTTCAGGGGGTGGCAGACGCATGTGAAAAGTGGGTGGGACCAGCGAATCACACACATATGGTCTAGGGCTTTGAAAAGTTGGAGACATTCTGGACGGGAGTGTTCGCGGCGCTAGCAAAGATAGTGGGGAAGGTTGAGTGGCGATATTTGGGATATCGGAGAAGCCGGAGCTGATGAAGGGGAGGAAGGCCGATATTGTGGCCTTCACCTCCCTGATTGCCGGGCGACAAATGTTTTTGGAATGGCGGTCAGCAACGCCACCGGGGGTAGCGGCCCGGCGGGGTGATGTATACGACTTTTTTCATCTGGAAAAGATCAAATACGAGTTAAGGGGTCGAGCGGAGGGTTTCGAGGCAAGGTGGGAGATGTTCATGGCCATGTTTGAGGAGTTGTTCGTCGCTGGGGGGTAAGGGGGGGGGGGCAAAAAGGGGGAAAATATGTACAAACTGTATAGTTGTGTATTGGGAAGTTTGTTTCCCGAACTGTGTGTGTGTTATAACTTTTTAGATACGTTTGGAATAAAATACAATTTTAAAAAAAGATAGTTTGGGTCGTGTTGAGATCAAAAAGGAGGTATTGCGGGTCTAGAAAAACATTAGAGTAGAAAGTCCCCAGGGCCTGATGGGATATACCCCAGAATACTGCGGGAAATAATTTTTTGTATCCTCATTGGCTACAGGGGAGGTCCCAGAGGACTGGAGAATAGCAATGTTGTTTCTTTGTTTAAGAAGGGTGGCAAGGATAATCCAGGTAATTATAGGCTGGTGAGCCTTATGTCAATGGTAGGGAAATTATTGGAGAGGATTCTTCGAGACAGGATTTACTCCCACTTGGAAATAAGTGCACGTATTAGCGAGAGGCAACATGGTTTTGTAAAGGAGAGGTCGTGTCTCACTAACTTGATCAAGCTTTTCGTGTGAGTGACCAGGATGATTGATGAGGGTAGGGCAGTAGATGTTGTTTACATGGACTTCAAGAAGGCCTTTGACAAGGTCCCTCACGGCAGACTGCTACAGAAGGTGAAGTCACATGGGATCAGAGGTGAGCTGGCAAGATGGATACAAAACTGGCTACGTCCTAGGTAGCAGTGGAAGGGTGCTTTTCTGAATGGAGGGCTGTGACTATTTGCGTTCCTCAGGGATCAGTACTGGGATCGTTGCTGTTTGTGATATACATAAATGATTTGGAGGAAATTGTAACTGGTTTGATTAGTAAGTTTCTGGACGACACAAAGGTTGGTGGAATTGCAGATAGTGATGAGGACCATCAGAGGGTACAGCAGAATATAGATCAGTTGGAGACTTGGACAGAGAGATGGCAGATGGAGTTTAATCCGAACAAATGTGAGGTAATGTATTTTGGAAGGTCCAATGCAGATGGGAAATATACAGTAAACCCTTAAAAGTATTGATAGGCAGAAGGATCTGGGTGTACAGGTCCATAGGTCACTGAAAGTGGCAACGCAGATGGAGAAGGGAGTCAAGAAGGCATGTGGCATGCTTGCCTTCATTGGCCGGGTCATTTAAAAATTGGCAAGACATGTTGCAGCTTTATAGAACCTTAGCTGGGCCGCACTTGGAATGTGGTGTTCAATTCTAGTCGGCATGTACCAGAAGGCTTTAGAGCGGGTACAGAAAAGATTTACCAGGATGTTGTCTGGTATGGAGGGCATTACTATGAGGAGAGGTTGGAGAAATATGGTTTGTTCTCACTGGAACGATGGAGGATGAGAAACGACCTGATAAAAGTCTACAAGATTATGAGGGGCGTGGACAGAGTGGACAGTCAGAAGCTTCTTCTCAAGGAGGAAGAGTCAATTACTCGGGGGGCATAGGTTTAAGGGGTTCAAAGGAGATGTACGAGGCAAGTCTTTTACACAGAGGGTGGTGGGAGCCTGGAACTCGCTGCCGGAGGGGGTGGTGAAAGCAGGGACAACAGCGACACTTAAGGGGCGTCTTGACAAATACATGAATAGGATGGGAATAGAGGGATATGGTCCCCGGAAGGGGACTGTTCAGACAGGCAGCATTGTCAGTGCAGGCTTGGAGGGCCGAATGACCTTTTTCTGTGCTGTACTTTTCTTTGTTCTGCTTTGTTCTTTGTAGAGGAGCCTCAACATAAGAACATAAGAACTAGGAGCAGGAGTAGGCCATCTGGCCCCTCGAGCCTGCTCCGCCATTCAATGAGATCATGGCTTATCTTTTGTGGACTCAGCTCCACTTTCCCGTCCGAACACCATAACCCTTAATCCCTTTATTCTTCAAAAAATGATCTATCTTTACCTTAAAAACATTTAATGAAAGAGCCTCTACTGCTTCACTGGGTAAGGAATTCCATAGATTCACAACCCTTTGGGTGAAGAAGTTCCTCCTAAACTAAGTCCTAAATCTACTGCCCCTTATTTTGAGGCTATGCACCCTAGTTCTGCTTTCACCCACCAGTGGAAACAACCTGCCCGCATCTACCCTATCTATTCCCTTCATAATGTTATATGTTTCTATAAGATCCCACCGCATCCTTCTAAATTCCAACGAGTACAGTCCCAGTCTATTCAACCTCTCCTCGTAATCCAACCCCTTCAGCTCTGGGATTAATTTAGTGGATCTCCTCTGCACACCCTCCAGTGCCAGTACGTCCTTTCTCAAGTAAGGAGACCAAAACTGAACACAATACTCCAGGTGTGGCCTCACTAACACCTTATACAATTGCAGCATAACCTCCCTAGTCTTAAACTCCATCCCTCTAGCAATGAAGGACAAAATTCCATTTGCCTACTTAATCACCTGTTGCACCTGTAAACCAACTTTTTGCAACTCATGCATTACCACGCCCAGGTCTCTCTGCACAGCAGCATGCTTTAATATTTTATCATATAAATAATAATCCAGTTTGCTGTTATTCCTACCAAAATGGATAACCTCACATTTGTCAACATGGTATCCCATCTGCCAGACCATAGCCCATTCATTAACCTATCCAAATCCCTCTGTAGACTTCCGGTATCCTCTGCACTTTTTGCTTTACCACAAATCTTAGTGTCGTCCGCAAACTTGGACACATTGCCCTTGGTCCCCAACTCCAAATCATCAAATCATTGTGAACAATTGTGGGCCCAACACTGATCTCTGAGGGACACCACTAGCTACTGATTGCCAACCAGAGAAATACCTATTAATCCCCACTCTTTGCTTTCTATTAATTAACCAATCCTCTATCCATGCTACTACTTTACCCTTAATGCCATGCATCTTTATCTTATGCAGCAACCTTTTGTGTGGCACCTTGTCAAAGGCTTTCTGGAAATCCAGATATACCACATCCATTGGCTCCCCGTTATCTACCACACTGGAAATGTCCTCAAAAAATTCCACTCAATTAGTTAGGCATGACCTGCCCTTTATGAACCCATGCTGTGTCTGCCCAATGGGACAATTTCTATCCCGATGCCTCGCTATTTCTTCCTTGATGATAGATTCCAGCATCTTCCCTATTACCGAAGTTAAGCTCACTGGCCTATAATTACCTGCTCTCTACCTACCTTCTTTTTTAAACAGTGGTGTTACGTTTGCTAATTTCCAATCCGCCGGGACCACCCCAGAGTCTAGTGAATTTTGGTAAATTATCACTAGTGCATTTGCAATTTCCCTAGCCATCTCTTTTAGCACTCTGGGATACATTCCATCAGGGCCAGGAGACTTGTCTACCTTTAGCCCCATTAGCTTGCCCATCGCTACCTCCTTAGTGATAACAATCCTCTCAAGGTCCTCACCCGTCATGGCCTCATTTCTATCAGTCACTGGCATGTTATTTGTGTCTTCCACTGTGAAGACCGACCCAAAAAACCTGTTCAGTTCCTCAGCCATTTCCTCATCTCCCATTATTAAAACTCCCTTCTCATCCTCTAAAGGACCAATATTTACCTTAGCCACTCTTTTGTTTTATATATTTATAGAAACTTTTACTATCTGTTTTTATATTCTGAGCAAGTTTACTCTCATAATCTATCTTACTCTTCTTTATAGCTTTTTTAGTAGCTTTCTGTTGCCCCCTAAAGATTTCACAGTCCTCTAGTCTCCCACTAATCTTTGCCACTTTGTATGCTTTTTCCTTCAATTTGATACTCTCCCTTATTTCTTTCGATATCCACGGTCGATTTTCCCTCTTTCTACCGTCCTTCCTTTTTGTTGGTATAAACCTTTGCTGAGCACTGGGAAAAATCGCTTGGAAGGTTCTCCACTGTTCCTCAACTGTTCCACCATAAAGTCTTTGCTCCCAGTCTACTTTAGCTAGTTCTTCTCTCATCCCATTGTAATCTCCTTTGTTTAAGCACAAAACATGAGTGTTCGATTTTACCTTCTCACCCTCCATCTGTCTTTTAAATTCCACCATATTGTGATCGTTCCTTCCGAGAGGATCCCTAACCATGAGCTCATGAATCAATCTTGTTTCATTACACAGGAAAAGATCAAGGACCGCTTGTTCCCTTGTAGGTTCCATTACATACTGTTCTAGGAAACTATCGCGGATACTTTCTATAAACTCCTCCTCAAGGCTGCCTTGACCGACCTGGTTAAATTAATCGACATGTAGATTAAAATCCCCCATGATAACTGCTGTACCATTTCTACATGCATCCGTTATTTCTTTGTTTATTGCCTGCCCACCATAATGTTACTATTTGGTGTCCTATAGACTACTCCTATCAGTGACTTTTTCGCCTTACTATTCCTGATTTCCACCCAAATGGATTCAACCTTATCCTCCATAGTACCGATGTCATCCCTTACTATTGCCTGGACGTCATCCTCAAATAACAGAGCAACACCACCTCCCTTACCATCCACTCTGTCCTTCCGAATAGTTTGATACCCTCGGATATTTAACTCCCAGTCGTGACCATCCTTTAACCAAGTTTCAGTAATGGCCACTAAATCATAGTCATTTACGATGATTTGAGCCATCAACTGAGGCAGGTCATGAAAAGCATAAGGGGGATGATGTCAGGGCCCCGGGGGCGGGCGGTTACCCGGCAGAATTTTATAAGGAGTTTGCAGCGGAACTGGCACCACACCTACTGGGGGCATTTCACGTGGCACTGGAGAAGGTGGAGCTGCCGGAGACGATGAGACAGGCGACAATTACGGTAATTCCAAAGAAAGGGAAGGACCCATTAGAATGTGGGTTGTACAGGCCCATATAGCTGATAAATAAGGACATGAAAGTGCAGGCTAAGTTAGTGGCGGGGAGGATAGAAGGATGTGTTCCGGGGTGATTGTAGAGGATCAAACGGGCTTCGTGAAGGGCAGGCAACTCTCGAGTAATGTCAGGCGACTATTGAGTTTGACGATGGCCCCGTAGTGAGTACGGGCACCCGAGGTAGTGGTAACCATGGACGTGGAGAAGGCATTTGACTGGGTGGGGTGACGGTACCTGTTCGAGGTCCTGGGAAAGTTTGGGTTTGGGCGTCTGCTGTAAGTGGTGTTGGTGACGAGTGTATGGACCAATGAGATGAGCTCACAAAGTTTCGGGTTGCATAGGGGAACGAGGCTGGGATGTCCGCTGTTGCCGCTGCTGTTTGCACTTGCAATAGAGCCCTTGGTGATGGCCCTTAGTGGGTGAGCAGAGTGACAGGGGATTAGGAGGGGGAGTAGGAGGGCAGCACGGTGGCCTAGTGGTTAGCACAACCGCCTCACGGCGCTGAGGTCCCAGGTTCGATCCCGGCTCTGGGTCACTGTCCGTGTGGAGTTTGCACGTTCTCCCCGTGTCTGCGTGGGTTTCACCCCCACAACCCAAAAATGTGCAAAGTAGGTGGATTGGCCACGCTAAATTGCCCCTTAATTGGAAAAAAAAAAAAAATTTTTTAAAGAAAAAAAAAGGAGGGGGAGTAGGGAGCACTGGGTGCCACTATGAGGACGACCTGTTATTATTTGTGTCGGACCCATTGGAGAGAATGGGGAGAATTATGAGCCTATTAGAGAGGTTTGGGGCTTTCTCAGGTTAGAAGTTGAACGTGGAGAAAAGTGAGGTTTTCCTGATGAATGAGCCGGATTGGGGAGCTAATTTAGGGGGGTTGCCATTTAGGGTAGCCAGGGATAGGTTTAGGTATCTGGGGATCCAGGTGATGGGGGACATTGCCTCAGCGGAACTTAGCAAAGTTGGTGTAGGAGATAAAAGACTTTAGGAGGTGGGATACACTGAACCTGACACTGACGGGGAGGGTCCAAGTAGTGAAAATGAATATCCTGCCAAGGTTTTCATAGATTTCATAGAATTTACAGTGCAGAAGGAGGCCATTCGGCCCATCGAGTCTGCACCGGCTCTCGGAAAGAGCACCCTACCCAAGTCCATACCTCCACCCTATCCCCATAACCCAGTAACCCCACCTAACACTAAGGGCAATTTGGACCATGAGAGCAATTTAGCATGGCCAATCCACCTAACCCGCACATTTTTGGATTGTGGGAGGAAACCGGAGCACCCGGAGGAAACCCACGCACACACGGGGAGAACGTGCAGACTCCACACAGACAGTGACCCAAGCCGGGATTCGAACCTGGGACCCTGGAGCTGTGAAGCATTTGTGCTATCCACAATGCTACCGTGCTGCCCAAATTCCTATTTATATGCCAGACACTCCCGATTTTCATTCCAAAGGCCTTTTATTCGGAAATTGGACACGGTCTTTTCGGAGTTTGTGTGGGTGGGAAAGGTGCCACGGGTGAAGAGAGCCCTGCTGCGGAGGCAGAAAGGGGGTTTGGCATTACCAAACCTGCAGCGCTAATATTGGGCGGCGAATGTGGAGAAGCTGAGGTGGTGGTGGGAAGGAGAGGGGTTAGAATGGGTTAGGATGGAGGACGAATCCTGTAGGGGGTCCAGCCTGAGGGCCATGGTGACGACTGGCACCGAGGAGAGAAATTGAGAGCCTGGTGGTACAGTCCACAATAAAGGTGTGGAACCAGCTGAGGAGACATTTTAGGATGGAGGGGATGTCGGTGTTAACACCGTTGTGTGAGAACTACGGTTTGAGCTGGGGGAGACGGATGGTATGTACAGGAGGTGGAGGGAGGTTCGCAAGCCTAGAGGAGCTGAGGGAGGGAGAGGGTAGAGCTCCCGAAGGGAAGTGAATTCAGGTATTTACAAGTAAGGGACTTTGCACAAATGGCGTGGAAAGGGTTTCCGAGGCTGCCCTTTTGGAATGGTTGCGGCTTCCGGACATGAAAGAGGAAGGTAGGATTGGAGACATATATGAGAGCAAGTAGTGGGAATCAAAGGAAAATGGGAGGAGGAGTTGGGAGGGGAGCTAGGTTGGGGAATGTGGAGTGAGGCACTGCATGGGGTGAATTTGACCTCCTCGTGTGCGAGGATGAGTTTGATACAGTTTAAGGTGGTGCACAGGGTGCACGTGATTCAGGCGAGGATGAGTGGGTTCTTCCGGGGGTGGCAGACGCGTGTGAGAGGCGTGGGCGAGGACCAGCAAACCACGCGCATATGTCTGCGGGTGTTAGAGGTTCGAGAGATACTGGGCGGGAGTTTTCGGGATGGTAGCAAAAATTGTGGGGTTGAAGTCGGGCCGGACCTCAGGGTGAGGATTTTTGGGATATTGGAAAAGCTGGAGCTGATGGAGGGGAGGAAAGTCGACGTCACGGCCTTCGCCTCTCTGCATGCGCAGTGAAGAATTTTGCTAGAATGGCGGTCGACTACACCGCCGGGGATGGCTGCCTGCCTAGGGGACCTGTCCAACCGGTTGGAGAAAATTAAATTTAAATTGAGGGGTTCAGCGGAGGGCTTTGAGGCACGGTGGGGAGTTCGAGGAGTTGGTCATCACAAGGAGGATTGGATTGGATTTTTAATGTCATTTGTACTGAGGTACATTGAAAAGTATTGTTCTGCGTGCTGCTCAGGCAGATCTTTCCGTACTTGAAAAGAAAATACATAGGGCAAATATAAAATACACAACGTAAATACATTGACACAGGCATTGGGTGGAGCATACAGGAGTGTAGTACTACTCAGTAGAGAGGATGTGCGAAGAGATCAGATCAGTCCATAAGGGGGTCGTTTAGGAGTCTGGTAACAGGGGGGAAACTTGCCCAGACTGTAAAACTGTGAGTTGGGGAGTGTGTCCCCTGGATTATTTCTGTTTTTGTATTTTTTGAATAAGTTTGGAGTAAAATACATTTTTTTTTTAAACTCTATTTCTCTCCACACAGATGCTGACAAACCTGTTGAACTTTTGTCCAGCATTATCTGTTTTCATTTCATTTTCAATCATGATGGTGTATCAGCAGCACAGGAGCAATGGGCCAAATGGCCTCCTTCTGTGCTGTATAATTGTATGAAAACTCTTGGCTTTCCACTGTGGTTTCTGAAGTCAACAGTAAGAAGTCTTACAGCACCAGGTTGAAGCCCAACAGGTTAATTTGGAATCACTAGCTTTCGGGGCGCAGCTCCTTCATCGGGTGAGTCCTGACGAAGGAACGACGCTCAGAAAGCTAGTGATCCCAAATAAACCTGTTGGGCTTTAACCTGGTGTTGCAAGACGTCGGACTGACCCCAGTCCAACGCCGGCATCTCCACACCGTTAGTGAACAGAAGCAGAGATTTCTCACCTTCTGGAGAGTAAAGTTGAGGCGCATTCCTAGATGTTTAGCTCAGGTGTCAATCCATGCGGGCGTTCAGAGTGAGGCCCACCACAACAATTGGTGGAAAGGGAAGGGATGAAAAATCTTCCTGATTAATTGCATGACTCGAATGACAAACATGTTTGACAGAAACTAAATGAGGAGGACAACTGACCATTGACCAGGCTTTTGGCAGTAGCTGTGCATCAAACATTTGGACACTGATTCACTCAGCACATGGTTTTGAAAGAAGAATACACAAAAAAGTCAATGATCCGTTCAAGGTTTACAAATACCTACCGCAAATAGACCCGGTGGCCACGATGAATCCAGCCCAGGCATAGCCTTTCTTGTAAAAGGCATCAGCGAGGGCCGAGTCTGGGTCCAAACTATGCCAGGGAACCATTAGAGTGAGGGCTGCAGAAACCAAGGTGTACGCCAAAGTAGCCAGGCTCAAGGAAATTGCCATCGCTATAGGGATAGCCTTCTGAGGGTTCCGAGCCTCTTCGCAAGACGTGGCAATGACATCAAATCCGACAAATGCATAAAAACAGGTCGCTGCCCCAGCCATGATCCCCGAAAACCCAAAGGGGGCAAAGCCACCCTCCTTGGCGCTGTAGTTCTTGGGATCCGCCAGGATAAATCCAAAGATCAGAATGAAGACAATCACTCCCATACTGATGGCTGCAAACACGTGATTCAGCCAGGAGGCCACTTTGGCCCCGCACATGACGAAGATTGAGGCCACGATTAACAGGGCAGCGGCTAGCATGTCGGGGCTGGAGGCAAGTAGGGGGATGTTCCATTTGCCAATGTGCGTCGCGGTGAAATTCTGAATCTTGTGGTCGAAAATAGAATCCAGGTAGCTGCTCCAAGCTCTGGCCACAGCCGCTCCGCCGATCACGTACTCCAGAATGACATTCCACCCGATCAGAAAGGCCCAGATTTCGCCCATGGAGATGTAGGTGAACATGTAGGCGGAGCCAGTCTTCGGCACACGGGAGCTAAACTCGGTGTAGCACAGGGCAGCCAGCAGAGAAGCAAAGCCCGCAAAGATGAAAGAAATGATGATAGCTGGACCGGCAATATTCCTGGCGACCGTACCCGTGAGGACATAAAGGCCGGAGCCAACCATGGCACCAAAGCCAAGCAGGGTCAGATCCAGAGTAGACAGGCACCTATTCAGGGTGGTTTCCATCATATCTGCCTCCAGGGTCTTCACCCTGTTCAGCTTCTGGCAGAATCGGACCAGGGAGTTGCAGCCGGGCAACCTGCTCACCATTATTGCTCCCTTATTGTGTCCAAAATATTCCACGTTAAAAGTTAGGACTCGTCAACAGAGGAGCTGGAGGCTGAGTTTATCTGTATCTTGCTTCTCCGATGCAGCTGAGAACATCTCATTTCTGAAAGAGGGCAGTTCGGCGATCACCATAGATCTGTGGAGGAAAGGAAACAAAGCGGTTAATGGCTGATAATTAACTTTTTGAAGCCTGGTCGAGGCTTTGAAATAATTTCACTCGCTGTGGTTCTCTGAAGGGCGGCTGAACTTAAGGGCCACTCTCAAGAGTAATGGTGACAGCATGTGGTGATCTGAGTATGACACTTTGCACAGTGACCTCCTAATTTTGAAACGTACCGTCCTCCGAGGTGCCAAGTGGAGGAGGTCTCTGTACAACTTGTTAATGTCATAAGTGCCCCTTTAGAAAAAAACTGAACGATAGTGTTCAACATTGGGTGCAATCCTGTGATTGGGCAGCACTTGCTAAAGAAGCCTGATTGTGCTAAGAATTACACTGACAACCAATGTATGATTATCAATTGGGCTTGCAGTCCGGCTATCTTATGCAAGCTGGAAGCTACATATACTCACACACAGGGTCCGGCCCTTTGCAAACCGAAAGAATATGTCCACACATTTTGTCTTTTTCAACTAAACAACAGCTTGGGGAGCAGCCCTTCTCTGGTTCATTCCCAAAGACAATGCCTTGACCATAAGAGTTGATCTGCCTGGTTTGAATCTAAACAAAAGCTTGGCAGTTAACTGTTCCCTAGTGCCTTCTCCATGGATAGGCCTCTACCAATCAGAAGCTATGTGCCAACCAATCATCACCTGGTCTTCATGCAGTGTGAATTATTATTCCCTTTGAGACTTGATATTCTTGCAAATTTGGCCTGATGAATGCACGATGAAACATAGAACATAGAACAGTACAGCACAGAACAGGCCCTTCGGCCCTCGATGTTGTGCCGAGCAATGATAACCCTACTCAAACCCACGTATCCACCCTATACCCGTAACCCAACAACCCCCACTTAACCTTACTTTTAAGGACACTAAGGGCAATTTATCATGGCCAATCTACCTAACCCGCACATCTTTGGACTGTGGGAGGAAACCGGAGCACCCGGAGGAAACCCACGCACACACGGGGAGGACGTGCAGACTCCAGACAGACAGTGACCCATCCGGGAATCGAACCTGGGACCCTGGAGCTGTGAAGCATTTATGCTAACCACCATGCTACCGTGCTGCCAAAATAATTCAGTATCCAATTATTATTTTGCCCAATTAGGGGGAAATTTAGCATGGCCAATCCATCTACCCTGCACATCTTTGGGTTGTGGGGGTGAAACCCACGCAGACACGGGGAGAATGTGCAAACTCCACACGGACAGTGACCCAGGGCCGGGATTCGAACCCGGGTCCTTAGCACCGTAGTCCCAGTGCGAACCACTGCGCCACATGCCGCCCTTAACGTTTCAGCAGCATGTCACTTTATCCAACAATGAATTCATAAAATCCCTACAGTGCAGAAGAAGGCCATTTGGCCCATCGGGCCTGCACCGACCCTCTGAAAGAGCATCATAACTAGGCCCACTCCCCTGCCCTATCCCCGTAACCCCATGCATTGATCATGGCCAATCCACCTAACCTGCACATCTTTGGACTTCTGCGCCAACTCTTTGCGAATGTATGTATAAGAATAATAATTGGGAGAAATAATTAATTTTGACAGAAAGCACAGTACAGTCTGTATAACACTGTTATTACATGCTTCTTGGATAGTTTCCAATGTACCAGTAATTGTTCTTCAGAAGCCACCACCTTCTTTTCCCCTCCACAAACTTTGTGCTCTTACAATTAACCCCGTCCCTCGGCAACATCTCAGACTGATTGCAACATTAATGTCCTGCTTATAGAGATTGAATGGTTATAGCACAAAAGGAGGCCATTCAGCCCATCAGGTCTGTGCCCTGCAATCTGTTTCTCTGAGGAGAACTCAGCTTCTCCATTCAATGGACCTCAAGCTCCACATCCTGGAACGGTTCTTGTCAATTTTTTCTGCGCCCTGCCTTTTCTCCCCATGGAGGCCTAACCAGTGTTTTTCCCAGAGGTTCATCCTAACTGCCTTCCCTTTTGTTTTCTCCCATCTCAAAATGAACCTGCAACCCCATCCATATCTGGCACAAAGATGATCCACGTTGCCCGGCTTCTGGCCCGGCGTCCCGTCAGCCAACTGAGGCCTCACTTCGCAGCCTCCACGCTTAGCATTCTGAGCCCGTCCCCTCCCGCAGGATTCAGAGTCCGGCAGGTACCAGCAATCTCTTCCCATCTGGATGTTTTTCGTGGTTCAGCACATTGAGGCGACAAAGCTTGAGTCAATATTTCACCTACCAACCACGACACATCCTGTTGGGAGATTCGGCACTCTTCCTCTTTGAATGGAGGAGGGGCCAAGGATTGCTTTAATGTTGAATAGTGTCAGTAACACCACTGCCTCGAGCCACAGCTCACATTACTATTGGCGTACAAGCAAAAGAGGATATTACCAGGAAAAGAACGGCCCTTTAGAAACGATATTTGTTTTTCTCCTTGACGCACCTTTGAAGTTTAAAAAGCTAAAACAAATTAACTATTACTTTCCCTTGCACCTGTTTGAACAGTATATATATTATAGGTTAGGCCACAGCACTAATTTGGACTTTTTCTTTATTCGTCCATGGGATGTGGGCGTCGCTGGCTGGATCAGCATTTGTTGCCCATCCCTGAGGGCATTTAAGTCAACCACGTTGCTGTGGGTCTGGAGTCACATGTAGAAGAAGAAGAAGAAATTGCTTACTGTCACAAGTAGGCTTCAAATGAAGTTACTGTGAGAAGCTCCTAGTTGCCACATTCTGCCGCCTGTTCGGGATTGCTGGTACGGGAATTGAACCGTGCTGCTGGCCTGCCTTGGTCTGCTTTCAAAGCCAGCGATTTAGCCCTGTGCTAAACCAGCCCCCAATACTAGGCCAGACCAGGTAAGGACGGCAGATTTCTTTCCCTAATCGACATCAGTGAACCAGGTGGGTTTTTACAGCAATCGGCAATGGCTTCATGGTCATCTTTTAATTCCATATAATTATTGAATTCAAATTTCACCATCTGCAGTGGCAGGATTCGAACCCGTTTAGGTTGGTGAAAAATCATCCACTAACTCTGCTCCAGCTGGTGCTGGTGATAACTCAGCCCTTTCACATGCCACTGCTCAGCACCTCTGCCAATGTGTGGTGTTCCCCGCCATACATCCCCCCCCCCCCCCCCCCCCCCCCCCGCAGAAACCATTCACATTTTGCTGCTTAAAGTCGAGCCATTGGCTCCCAGGTACTGGCCTGCACTTAGACTGGAGGTGAGTTCCGTGTGGAGGGAGGTGTGGATCGTGCTATGGAGAGGCCAAGAGATAACTGAAAGAACAGGTTTCCTGAACAGGATATTTTACAGAATTTAACTGCACAACTCCTTTCAGTCTTAGAAACCTGCAGCCAATCAGTATTCCAGACAGGGAGGAGGCAACGAGAGCTCTCTCTGGAAGAAGGTTTCTTATGTTCTTTCCAAGGATGTGGACCTCGCTGGCTCGGCCAGCGTTTATTGCCCCTCCCTAATTGCCCTTGAGAAGGTGGTGGTGAGCTGCCTTCTTGAACCGCTGCAGTCCACGTGGTGTAGGTACACCCACAGTGCTGTCGTGGAGGGAGATTTGTGATCGTTTGGATTTTATATTATTTTGGGGGAGGTTTTCGCAATGGCTTCAGCCTTTCCCACTTTGGGGGTCGGAGCGCTGAAACGCTTGTTGTTATTTTTTTGCCTGCCCTTTGAAAATTTCAAACGATGGCAGCAACCAACAACAGAGCGCCGAAACAGGGTGTGCACAATGGAGTGATTTCTGAATATGAACATACATGATCAATGTATGTAAATGTAGTACAGTAATTTCAACACTAGATGTCTCACTATCAGATGGTATAAGAACAACTTTCCCGCTCTTTCTGAGAGAGTGTGGTTCAGGACAGTGAACAGACAAGACCTATATTCGCGAGAGAGAAGTTATAAGTTATGTCATTATTACATTGTACAGTTAGTTAGTTATCTTTACTATATTTTATTTCTTTTACTAGTTGAGTATTAAGTACAAAAGACTCACAGAATATTATTTATATTACTCATTAAATGAGTTCATCTTTAAAAGAAGACTATTGTTTATTTCATCAACTCGGCTAGTTCAAAGAGTAATATATATATTACTTAAAGTAGTAAGGCACACAACACCATTGGAGTGGTGATGAAAAATAGAGGCCGATGCATCATACATGTCAGGCAGGATTCTCCGTTCATGAGGCTAAGTGTTGACGTTTGGGCAGGATTAGTGGGCTTGCAAGACAGAAAAACTGCCGCTGTACCTGGACCAATTGAGCGACTGTTCAGGAGCTAGCACCAGCACCACGTGGAACACAATTGATTCCAATGATAAACGTTGCAGGATTCGCCGGGTCCGGGATTGACACTCAGGAGGCTGAGAAGCTGCAGCCGCATATACACACTTCACTCCCCACACACACCATCCCAGCCAACAAGATGGCAGCGAGGAGAGCGGCCCACAGATTTACGGATGGTGAGCTGGAGACCCTCCAGGACACAGTGGAGGCGAGGCGACTATACTATACCCCGGCCCGGGAAGGATGCTGCCAGCCGCAGCTGTTGGCCGTGCCTGGACACAGGTGTCAGAGGCCGTCAGTGCCACCAGCAACACCATCCGGACAGGCCTGCAGTGCCGTGAAAAAAACTGCATGACCTCCTCAAGGCGGCCAGGGTGAGTAGGCAGCACTGTGCCCCGGTATCAACACCCGTTACCCCATCCCCCCAACCCGGAGGTGACCGCACCCCCACCCTGCACCATATACCAGCACCCATACCGGCCGGCATGGCCGGGTGCCCTGGACACTGAAGCCAGCAGCTACCCACCCCCTTGGCTGTATGTGTCGGACTGTGTCTAACACTGCGTTTTCTGTCCCCGTCCCCCCCCTGCCCTCCCCCCCAGGGGAATGCCGCCCAGAAGCACAGGGAGCAAGAAAAGACTGGAGGGGGACTGCCAAATCTGTGGCCCCCTCACCGTGGCCGAGGAGCAGGCCCAGAACGTGGTCGGAGGGCACAAGGAAAGTGAGGTCGCCGGGGTGGCGATTGGCCTCGGGCGAGGAAGTGAGACCCCGCTGAGTTGGGGTTAACCGTGACACATGTGTCAATCCCCCCCCCCCCCCCCCAACACCACCCTCACCCCCACAGCAACCTCACCCCCAGAGCAATCTCACAAGCCCACCCCCCCCCCCCCGACACCACATCACCCTGACACCCCCCCCCCCCCCCCAACCACCCCCCTGTCCCACATCTAATCTTGCGGCCAATCTTGTGTCTTGCAGGAGCTGGTGGTGAGGGGGCGGGTCCATCTGGTGTCCGCCACCGCCAGCCACAGCCACAGCCAGAACCGCACCCCCTCCCCGTGTGCTGAGCTGTAATGGTGACACCAACACAGAGGGGACCCATATGCCATGTCACATAGACCAAGAGGGAGGTGGCCCAGTCCCATTGGGAGATGGCGCAGTCACTGGCTGATGTGGCACAGGCTCAGAAGGCGGTGGCACAGTCACAGCATGATCATAGAATTTACAGTGCAGAAGGAGGCCATTTGGCCCTTCGAGTCTGCACCGGCCCTTGGAAAGAGCACCCCTCACCGCCCCCACACCACCCCCACCACCCCCTCACCACCCCCACACCACCCACACCACCCCCACACAGCCCACACCACCCCCTCACCGCCCCCACACCACCCCCACACAGCTCATACCACCCCCTCACCGCCCCCACACCACCCCCACACCACCCCCACACAGCCCACACCACCCCCTCACTGCCCCCACACCACCCCCACACCACCCACACCACCCCCACACAGCTCACACCACCCCCTCACCGCCCCCACACCACCCCCACACAGCCCACACCACCCCCTCACCGCCCCCACACCACCCCCACACAGCCCACACCACCCCCTCACCGCCCCCACACCACCCCCACACCACCCCCACACAGCCCACACCACCCCCTCACCGCCCCACACCACCCCCACCACCCCCTCACCACCCCCACACCACCCACACCACCCCCACACAGCCCACACCACCCCTCACTGCCCCCACACCACCCCCACACCACCCACACCACCCCCACACAGCCCACACCACCCCCCCACCCCCCCCACACCACCCACACCACCCACACCACCCCCACACAGCCCACACCACCCCCTCACCGCCCCCCACCACCCCACCCCCCCACACCACCCCCACACCCCCACACCCCCCACACCACCCCCCCACCACCCCCCACACCACCCCCACACCGCCCCCACACCACCCCCACACCACCTACACCACCCCCACACCACCCCCACACCACCTACACCACCCCCACCACCCACACCACCCACACCACCCCCACACCCGCCCCCACAACACCACCTACACCACCCCACACCACCCACACCACCCACACCCACCCACCCACCCCCACCGCCCCACCACCCCCACACCACCCCCACACCACCCACACCACCCCACCACCCCCACACAGCCCACACACCCCACACCACCCCCACACCAACCCCACACCACCCACACCACCCACACCACCTACACCACCCCACACCGCCCACACCACCCCCACACCACCCCCACACCAACCCCACACAGCCCACACCACCCCCTCAACGCCCCCACACCACCCCCTCACCGCCCCCACACAGCCCCCACACCACCTACACCACCCCCACACCACCCCCACCCACACACCACCCACCCACCTACACCACCCCCACAGCCCACACCACCCCCTCACCGCCCCCACACCACCCCCACACACGACCCCCACACCGCCCACACCACCCCCACACCGCCCCCCCACCGCCCCCTACACCACCCCCACACACCCCCACCACCCCCACACCACCTACACCACACCCACA